>NC_090206.1:21925580-22228080 GCF_033026475.1 Channa argus
ATCTTTTGTTTGCGTGACCTCTTGTTGATATTAGTGTGTTATTATTGGAATGATTTCATAGACAGCAGTTGCCTCTCACTCTTATCACCTAATTGAATCCAACGATGATTAGAAAACCACCATTTATTAATAAAGCACCAAACAGCTCCTTCACCTATTTTTTTACTCTCAGCCTTTCTCCAAATTAATCACACCTGTTATAATCGAAACGATCACTGTGGAAATTATTGAGCACCTTGTTCTGATTCTCTTTCCTCAACTAGCACTTGTATATTTTCCTTTATAATTGATCCTCATTTCTGTCCTCAACACTCTCAACCATTACAAATGTAACTGTATATGTGTTGTGTGTGGCTGTCATGTTGTCGCTTTTCCATATACTGATAAACTGTGCACCACTTTGATAAGGCAGAGCCCAATGTATCCATTTGGCATCCCTATTAAATGAATACATGGGTGTTTTTAGAAGTTACTGAAAGCTCACTGTACTGTATGTGTCAGACCCTGATTGGTTTATTATCAAACTGTCTTCCCTTCTGTCTCTGTCTATAAGTAAAGGTCTTTGAGCACGTTTACAACAGCTCAGCCCTTTAGTAATGGGCAACCCATGTAAATGGTCCTTGTACAGTACGAAATTCTGATTGTAGATCCAACACACATAGATGTTAAATGCACTGCATAGATGCTGCGGCTGCATCTCATTTTGATTGAAATACTAACCTCACTACATTGCTTTAGATTTACAACAAAGAAAAGCACCTATGTGTTTTTTTTGTATTATTTTTTTGTGCTTAGTAGATATTATTGGCTGTCAAAAAGAAAGCTACATTACAGATATAGTGGTGCATTTTTAGTTTTTGTTGTGGACGTGATTTTGTTTTATTTGTGTACATTATCAAATCTTTTGACAGTTCGACCCTGTCTCGTCTCTGACCCCTGTCTCGTGTGCGTTTTGCAGGAGAAGACGAGCGCCCTCAGCCTGAGCAACGTGGCTGGGGTCTTCTACATTCTGGTCGGAGGACTCGGTTTGGCCATGCTGGTGGCCTTGATTGAGTTCTGTTACAAGTCCCGAGCCGAGGCGAAACGAATGAAGGTGGCAAAGAATGCACAGAATATTAACCCAACTTCCTCGCAGAATTCACAGAATTTTGCAACTTATAAGGAAGGTTACAACGTATATGGGATCGAAAGTGTAAAAATTTAGGGGGTAGGGAACGAGGTTTTCATAAATTCCCCCCAAATGCACGCTTTTTGGCTCCATCCGTTCCATCCTTCAGTGTTAGTGAATGAAGAAGTTGGCCAAAGGATCGTATGTATTGGTGATTTATGATTTAATGAGAGAGAGAGAGAGATATCCCCCTTTTTTAAAGCTTAAAATTGTGTTTGTCCATTTAAGTTTCCTTGCTGTTTGAAACCATTTTCATGTATGACTGTTGATGGCCATGCTTGTTAATACCTCTGTCCCAGTAACACATTTCAACAATAATGCTTGCAATGACCATGCATAAGCCTTTACATGATCATTTGCATTGTTACCCATCGACACCACGTTTAGTTCTCATCTACATTGTCACGTTTTAAACATTTATAATCTTTTAAGCTTACAGACGTATGAGACACTCCAAACTAACGCGTTCGTTCTTGATCCTTGTGTGTGTGCGTGAATGTGTTAATGTTTGTGCTGGATTGTGTCCGCGTGTGGTTCCGTGTGTTTTCTTAGATGACCTTTGGGGATGCCATGAGGAATAAAGCGAGGCTTTCTGTCACTGGGAGTACTGGGGAGAATGGCCGAGTGATGACTCCAGAGTTTCCTAAAGCTGTCCACACCGTCCCTTACGCGAGACCTGACATGGGACTAAACGTCAGCCTGACAGATCTGTCCTGATTAATGAGAAACTTCTGAGTGCCTTACAATGGTTTCAATAGAGTGATTTTATTTCCCTCCCTCTTTCTGTTCTGGCGCTTTTTCTGTCTCTGGCTGGTGAAAAAGAAAAGGTAGGAGATGGAGGCTTCATTTTGTCTCTCAGAAAGACTTGTATTGTTGCTCTCTGTCTATCAAATTTTCACCACATAAAATGTCTCCCCCTCTGGGTGGAATTACACCTTGGAATATAAAAGCGAGGCTCTTTTTTTCTGAACTCGTGACACCCTGCTTTCCTTTCTATCTGTCTGGACTGGACTGAGATGGAAATGAAGAGATTGATTGACGGCAACAGCTGCTTCTGGGAGTTAAATTTCAGTCATCTCAGCTGTTTTTGCGTGTGTGTTCGTGTGTGTGTTTGAGAAACGAGCGTAGGAGTGTGTGTGGGTGTGTGTGTGTGTGTGAGTGTGTGAGGGGATGATGCTGTCAAAAACACAATGTTTCCGTAGCCACCGCCACCAAACAGGATTTTCAAGCACACTTGATTTCATCTGCATTGTGTGAAACTGTCCTTTTTTTTTCTAATAAAACCGAAGAAAAAAGTTTATGGGAAAAAAAAAAGTATTTTTATGTATTTTCACAAAATAGCTTTTAAATAAACTTGCTTACATACTGGTTGGATATAAACATCTTAATGTGTGAGTATAAAGAGAGAAAAAATACTAAACAGCTTCTAGTTCCATATTTTTAAAGCCAAATACATTGCATATGGGGGGGGGGGGGGGGGGGGGTGAGATGTTGAAATCATGTAATTAATTCCTATTCTCAACTTTACTGTATATTTTATTCTTTAACATTTGGTGTTGGTATGAAATATATGTCAATGCTTGACATTTGGAATCAATCCTTCTATGTTTTTCTTGTTAGAGTCGGTGCAGCAATTCTTGCTTTATACTTTTTGTCTCTTTGTTTGCTTCAGTGCTTTTGCCGTTTGTATTTTTTCTGACCAGGACCTGGGTTGTTGTCTACTTTCAAGAGGAAATGGATCTGTTTACATGCCATGAATGCAAAACACAGTACAAAACGTAGTATGGTGTGGTATTCTCGCGTCATATCTTGAAGTGACATCAAAAAGAGGCATCATCATGGTTTACGTGGTGGTTTAAAATGCCAAATAAGTACGAGTGCCAAATTCTAGTGCCAGTAGATATAAATATAGTCTTAATATAATCAATCACTGTCATCTCAGTGAATGTAAATGAGACATCCTGTAACTTTTGTAACTAGGTGTACAGTTGGTGGCAATGACAGTGCTAATACAATAGCCTTTTCGCTTTGTTTTCCCGTCTCCATGCATTTTGAATCGATCTGACAATGAAGTAGCACCAGTTGCATGTTGTTGCCGCAAAATACTACATACAATTATTTCATTACAGCCAAACATGCGTTTTCATTTTAATGTTGAAGTTGTGAGGTTAACTGTTTGAAATTGGAAATACAATGTTAGACATGTAAACATTATATACATATATACATATATTTTATATAAAAGTTTAAATATGAAAAATTATAGCCCCTTTTCATTCTAGCGTCAACGCTACTTTGCTTCCATTGAAAACTAAATTTGAATACTTAGTCAGAAAGTAGGTTTTTTTCAGTTATGAAATTTTTACAATAAGTTACATAATTTATACAGACAAGCACCTTTAACTATTAGACACATTTTATTTTATTTATTTATTTATTTATTTTTATTGACCTAAAAAGAAACCTCCACTACAGCTAAAAGGGAGTTAAGCTGTACTAGTACTACTACCCTTGTTTTGTAATCAACAATAGAACCGTTTACAGTAGTTGCTTATCAGTTTCATTGCATAGTCGGGCTATTCTCACTGACATTTTGTATATGGAATGTGTGCTAACTTGTTTATTTTTTGGGACTCTTTCTAAATAAAAGTGGCTGATCTCTTGTTATTTTTCAGTGTGTTTCACTTATTTCGGCCATGGCTATGACATATATTTATGCACCTCAAGTAAAGTTAAGCTTTTCACACAGTCGGGAGAAATAAGTGCAAAATGAATCGTTTTATCAAACAATTGATTTAATCAGCCTTCCAACAGATGCAAGCACAGTCTTATCAAACAGTGTCACTGTCGGCTTTTCCCTAAAAGAAAATTAATCTAAAACACCAAGTTAAACTTAATTTCTTTAATGGAATATAACCCCATTAAAGCCAAGATTTGAAATATTTATATATTTTGATACATTTATGAACTGACCAACTGGCTGTATAATTGGTAATAGCTGACAAATGAAACCAATATACAGTAAATGTTAAGTTGTTTAACTGAATACCAAGCAAACCCGTGGTTCAATCACCCGGGTGTCACAGATTTTTTGCTGATTACGTTTGACGTGACTGATGTGTTTTCCCTCTCCCTGCCTGATTTGAACAACGCCAAGGTTGAGGATGCTTGATGTACTGACACTTCCACACAAAATAGATCCAGGCAGAAGCTCGGTGATGTCGTGATTCCTCACAGCCCCATTTGGTGAGTTGTTGTGACTGGTGACTGCAACCAGCCGGTCAGTTACAGCAGCTCCCAGAGCTTGTTTCTGTTTTCTCTTTCCTGCTTAGTTCCTGCAATGAAAGGAAATCTGTCAGACTTAAGGATCAGTTACCAATCTCAGTAGCTTGTTCGCTTGGTCACTAACAGCTCACACAAAAGCCATTTCAGCTCCCTGAGTGTCCCCTCAAACGTCAACGCTGTCAAGATGCCTTGCTCTATTGTAAGTGGTGCAACATTGAAAAAATTAAACTTTTCTTTTCATTTTAGAGTTTAGGTGGCCCTAAATAAAACTTGACAGTTTTGAGAAAAATGTCTAAATCGTTGGCCGCAATCGGTGCTACAATATAGGACTCACTAACAAACTCCTGAATGCTTATTTGTTTCAAACTGACTGCAGTAATCCATGGGGCATCGACCAGGTTACTCAAACCATAAATGATTGAATGATCGACCATTTGATTCGTTTCTTTTTTTGACATAACTATTGTTTATTTTTAACCTTAAAAAATGTAACATGTTTTTTACTATCTCAACAACAAACTGTTCAGAGAAGAATTAGCCTTTGTGGAGCATTACAACACATAAAGGAGAATAAATCTCATAGTAAGGCTCATTGTACTGTAGGTGTTGAGTGATGAGGTGCCTTGAGTCCGCCCGGTGTTGAATGTCACACATCTGCATGAAAATGGCACACTCCATTCTGCTCCATAAAGATAATCCTTACGCCATATTAAAAGCACGCGTGGCCACTCACAACAATTGGACTGTCACCCGGGTGTTGAAGCTTATAAAATGTTTTACTGCATTGTTGACATTTTATGTAATACTCGGTAATGGCGCAACAGTTCATGAGTGGACGGATTCATGTCTGAGTGGATGTATTTTCAAAAACAATCAAGAACGTGTCTTTTTCAAATGGTGACCTGGTAAAATAGCTCTGAGCATCAGGATGGGATGACGACATCTGCAGGATCAAGTCCTCCTGCATGAAGGTTGACTTCCATCAGAAACCAGTTCTATTACTAATACTGCAGCTAATACTTGAAATAGGTTTTCATCTGCGCAAAATAAAATCAAAATGCTAATGAAACACCGATCTTAATGCAGACACTACTCAGACTGATGTCAAACGGGGCAATAAAGTAATATAGGAAAAAAAATGGATAAATATGAGTTATTTTGTAGCATCATTGTCTTCTCTGCTCCCTTTTCCTGTGGACAGGCTTGACTATTTTATTAATCAAATGTTTAAAAAGCAGTAGCTCTTATTTTAAATCAGTGCTTCAATCAGGATCATGTTATCATTTTAATGTTCATCAATGACTTCAAAATCCTCCAACTGCCAGTTACCTAACATGTCTCTGGAATGGTTGACACCGAACAATCTGGCCCACTGTTTAGGAGGGTCAAAATGCAACAAGGTCACCAACTTTGAATGTATATTTGCTGCTGAACATCTCAGGTAGCGTCTCCCCCTCTACTTTTTCTTAAACAACCTATAAACCCTTGTGTGTCTGGTTGAATATGGAGGAGCTGTGCTGGGATCTTTTTTTTACACCACAGAACGTCTATTTGTGATGTGCTCGACCTCATGGATGTTGAACGTTGTCTCAGAGAGCGAACACGAACACTTTGACTCTCTAAAAAAGCTCCTTGCTGCCGGCAAAACTCGCACAGCTCATGCTTCTCACACCTCTTTGACTCCACTCCCTTCACATATATCATGATCTAAACAGCTGGGTAGGAGAGAGAGGTTGCTCACCATCTGGTGCTGAGTAGGATCAGATGGCTTGGCAACTGGACACATCTGGCCAGCATAGACACGTTTTATAATAGTGAGGGTTATACCTAGTTGATGACTCTCTGGAACAGTCCTTTTGTTTAACAATTTTGGGATAAACCTGTTTACTTGTTGCAAGAAGAAAATATCATGTAACCCACACGATGACATCACTGCCTGATGGATGTACACATGCAGGAATACGACAATCTGAAGAACATTCCTCATTCTTGTCTTGTGTTTTCTATTAAATTGTTGACACTTTGCTGAAAGATTTTGCATGTAATTCTTGAAGTCCACCATTGTGTAGTTTTTCTGTCCTTATTTGCAATACTGCTGCACTACTTTGATGTTAGAAAGTGAACCAACCTTTCACACGATTTTGTCTTTTCTTCTGTGTAAAACTGAGTGACGTGGGAAAAGTTACAGTACATTCCCTGAGAGTGATGCTATCATTCCACCAATCTGTCTCACCAACGTTGTGTGATCAAGTGCACTCAAGTCTTATTAGTTCAGCCGATCACGCCACAGAGGGATGGTTAACACACATGATTCTTCACCCATGTGAGCAATCAGTCTGTGAGGCGTCAGCTCTTTCTCCCTCCCTTCCCCCCACTGTTGCTCATTGTTGCTTGTCAATGGATGTTCTGATAGGATCCTCCCTGGACTGAGGCTAAAGGTGACAGAAGGTAAACAAGGAATGGCCTGAATCTGCCACCTCATATAGGAGCCGTCAATAACACAGGCAGGGCCATGTTTCATCTTCAGGTTTATTAAAACCTGGGTGGCTTGACCTCAATAAAATGCAGCAATGAGACACACAAATGCTCACAGATTTTGGATGCAAGAGCTTTTTGCAACCAGAAGCGGTTACAGTTTCCACAGACCCACTGTCATATACTTAAGGCTGTACTCCCAATTCAGTAGAAACATCATGGCACAATAGCAAATTGACAGTGTGTCATTTTTGTAGTTTAAAATAAATATGGAAACAATGTGCTGTCATTTTGTTCATATTTTTTTTCCTTCTGCTTTTATCCAGCCACATTTTTAGTGACATTTATGGTTTGAGTAGCAGTTTCATTGTCAATCTGCCATCTAAACTTAATGAAGGTGACATCCTGCCTAAATGTCACCAGAATGTAATGAAGGTGACAATTTATGTCAAATTAATAGTTTGACAGGTGTCAAAAGCTGTTGGGTTTGAAATTGTCTTCAACTTAAATAAAAAAGCCCAGCTATTGTCCAGTCCTCGTGCACAGAGTAGCACCTGAGCTAGTGAGACAGCGATGCTAATACAGGATCAGATTAATTAACATCACAGTGATTCATGCGGCCACAGACAGGGATTTGTTCGTGCAACAAAAAGCCCAGCAGCATAGTGTTTTATCCCCAAGAGCACGATTACAAAGTTTAATGCCAAACAATTTCCTGTCCTGGCGGGAAATTGATTCTTTTTGATGATTAGTTCACACATAATTGTTAGATAATTGGTGTTAATCTGATTTCACCTTAGGGATCAATATAATTAATTTTGGAAACTCCTCACTAAACTGCACCTGAAATTGTTGAGATATAGGTGAAAGAAACATTAACAGTATACATATTTAAAGCATCTGATAGTATGAACCAGGATTGAGGAAGAGTGTTTCTGTAAAATTGTGTTGCATTCTATATATGACGATTTGCAATTATGACATGCAGCAAATTAAATGACAAAGGTTAAGAAACATGACAGCTGATTGGCTCTGACAGTTCAAATATACCAAATATCTCCGGCCTGCTAATCGATCGTCTTGTCTAATTACGCAAACTAATTAGCACTCAGACTCATATGTGTAATGTTCTCTAATTGGAGGAAAGAGGAGAGTAGAATCATGAAAAGTACAAGGATCATAATCTACTAACGTGCCTTGAACAACTTGAGTGCAGTGTTTTCCAGACTTCTTCTGAGGGAAGATTGACCAGACTTTTCAGTGAAATTTCTTCTTCTATGATTCAGACGACATTGTCATCTGATTAACGCACTGACATGATAAATCATAGCCAGGTTTGTTGACATTTATTTTCATGAAAATGGTTCTAAGGATAAGGAGATACACTAGTTATACTAGGTGTAGCTCTTAAATGATATTTCTGATGCAGATGTGACATTTGCAATTGATTTCTGGTTGTATCATCCTAATAATTGGATGGTTCATTAGGGTTTTCTCCTTTATTACTACTGGGAATAAGTGATAGGAAACCTTGAGCTTCTTCCAAAGCATCTCACTACTGCTACGAAGGGCAGAGGAGGAAGACATATTTCTGAGCCAGCCAAGGCAGTGGGTGGTGTTATGCGCTGTAAAAAACTTATCCTCTGGCTGGGTTGTCATGGCAACAGTGTTAGCTGGGTTTCTCATGTTCTAGTACAGTGTGTCATCCCTGCATCCCTGTAGCTCCCGGTCAGTGCACTTGTGGGGGGGGTCTCTCTTCAGTGCATACTACCATTTTAAGTCCCCCATGGGAATAAAACGAACGGCTGTTCTGTTTTATCAGCGATTATGTCACTGGGTTTCATTCAGGATAGAGTGACAGTGAGCGGTGCTTCAAAATGAACAGAGAGCTTCTCCTCCTTGAACATGGGTGAATACATTTCCATGGTAACGAAGCTCAGCGAGCTGTTGTGCTATTGTTTTCCAGCGCTCGCAGCACATCGAAGGTGTGCAAGCAGCTCCGAGGTGGCATTTCTCCTGCAAATGTCACAAATGCAACTTTGCAGACGCAGCAGCTGGATTTAATAGCAGTGACATTCAAAAGAAAGCAAAGTGAGGATTTGCACTTTGATCACATACTTTTAATTTATGAGTTTCCTCTGTTGTGTGACAGGTTAAGTACTGTTATGCACAGCAATTAATCAGATGTGTGTGTCCATAGATTTCCACATTTTTTTAACTGAGGCAAATTTTGTGACATTCTAGCCGGCAACACAGAGGAAAACTGTTCTGGCTTTTCTCCATTTTGTTGGTGGTGAAAGTTTCCCTCTCCCTTTCATTTTCTTTGCAGTGTTCATGCTCACGTGTTTGTCAATGCTGGCTGAGCAATAAACTAATGGTCTGTCTCATAACATTGAGGGATATATGGTGATATACAAAGGGAGGCTATCCTCAGATCCTGGCTGGGAGCACTCAAGAAAATGGATCAAACCAACAAATGCAATTCAGCATAGAGAAATGTAATATATAGATACTTACTCTGAATGTAATATTTTCTTCCCATTTAGTCCAACTCGGGGGACAAGTTTGTATCAATCATTATTGAATTTTTATTACTGTCCACAGACTTGTGCAGCCTGTATGAGTTTATAAGGCACCAAGATACTAGATCCAGAATCCTGTGTGAAAGACAGCTTCTTATAACACGGAGTGGTCCTTTGCTTCATAAACGTCAAAGTGCTATTACACTTCCTCATATTAGAAACAAAACTAAATTACACTAAAAATTCTTTCAGTTTGCACAACACAGCTGAGATTTAAATGTGCATCCAAGTCACCATTGTCTCATGGTGATCATTTAACTAATGCGGGTAAAATGGATGCATCCTTCTCTGTAGTCATAGAAGAGTGGTTATGCTTTTCACTGTACTTCATAATCAGTGAGTTACAGTAATAGAGGCAGAGAAAAAGGAATATTAGCCCCCCACACCTTGGGATGTGTAATAGCTCATTTTATTTGTGAAATACAAAAAGAACCTAAGACATCAAATTTGTCTAATGGTCAGAGCACAGTCCAAATTCAGCAAAATGCCATCCTTGGCATGATGCAAGGTAAATGATACATGAAGGAAACTTCAAAATAAAGACTGTTTGAGGAAATTGGTAAACAACATTGCAGCTCATCTGACGAAGGACAAATTATGCAGCAGCTGTTTGGGGTATGTCACAGTGAGTTGCCATCTGTGCAAAAAGGACCCGAAAAAGTAATTTCCTTGCTATTTCCAGATTTCTACCATGCTGGATTCCAAACTTTGTGTCAGAGAGGCTGTTTTACTCATACTATGTCATCTCAAATAATCTTAATTTGTTATGGAAATACATGAAATGCTAACCTCAGTTTGAGGTTTACGTTTCAATTGGTTTTTAGAAATGGGTTTCCAAATGAAGAATCCCCCACCACCAGAAACCATCTGACTCTAAATATCTCGCTTGCCAATGGAGCTGCCATTATCATTGGTGTCAGGGGAAATTGATATCTCGTCTGGGAAGATGGATCTTTCTTTGTCCACTGAAGACCTCCAAGATTAAATCTTTCACCACGCTGGCTTGATTTATGTTGCCTATGTAAGCTGCAATGCTTTTCACACTGGCGTACTCTTATGTGGATGAACAAAGGATCATATTGCTGCTGATCACTAGTGGAGTGTGTGTGCATGTGTGGGTATAATGGTGAGCGATAGTGTGTGTGTGTGTGTGTGTGTGTGTGTGTGTGCTCTAGTGTTTCTTTGGTTGCAAGGAGCATTCAGTTTTTAGACGTGTTTGAAAAGTGAGGACTTCTTAGCTGTTACTGGTTGGTTCAAGTTTTTAATTTTCTAGATGAATTATATTGTCCTAAATCACGATACAGACACCAAAATCAGCATTAGCTTCTGCCATACACCATGAGAGTTGTCAAAAAACTATTAAAAACAGATCAACCAGATACACTGCTGCACTGAGTCATATGTTTCTATGTTTAAAATAACGTGATGTGCAGAAGCTGACAAGTGACCAAGATTTTGGTTTCATGCACTGACAATTTAACCTTTAAAGTTACAACTAGGCTATGATAACAGGAAGTTAGACATTGTTTAGGTTAATATTGTGGTTAGCTACACCAGAAAGTGACGTTTGTCTATGCACCTTGATAAGATTCAATTCAATTCAATTCAACTTTATTTATATAGCGCCAATTCACAACAAAGTCATCTCAGGGCACTTTACAGAATAAAGTCAAGATTATAAAGATATATAAAGAGAACCCAACAATTCCCCCTGGAGCAAGCCATAGGCAACAGTGGAGAGGAAAAACTCCCTTTAACGGAAGAAACCTCCAGCAGAACCAGGCTCAGGGTGGACGGCCATCTGCCTCGACCGGTTGGGGTGAGTGGAAAGGGGAGAGAGAAAAGAACAGAGCAACAAAAAGCAACAACAAAACATCGGGCAGATTGGTAGGACCAGTAGCTGCACGCTGGAAGACACACAGCTTCAAAGCCGGGGGACACCTGCAGAAAGGGACAGAGAGAGGGGGACAGAGGAGGACAAAGACAACTACGGGAGAGAACACACAGAGTTAATGACATACAGTGGTGAGAATTGCGGGGTGAGAGGAGAGGAGAGATGGTCAAGAGGAGGAAAGGAGCTCAGTGCATTGGGGGGTGGGTCCCCCAGCAGTCTAAGCCTATGGCAGCATAACTATAACTAACTATATGCTTTATTAAAGAGGAAGGTTTTAAGCTTAGACTTAAAAGTAGAGAGGGTGTCTGCTTCCCGAATCTGAACTGGGAGCTGGTTCCACAAGAGAGGAGCTTGATAGCTAAAGGCTCTACCTCCCATTCTACTTTTGGAAATTCTAGGAACCACAAGTAGGCCTGCATTCTGAGAGCGAAGTGGTCTACTGGGATGATATGGTGCTATGAGGTCTTCTATATATGATGGAGCCTGACCATTCAGAGCTTTATATGTAAGAAGCAGGGTTTTAAATTCTATTCTAAATTTAATGGGAAGCCAATGGAGAGAAGCTAGTGAAGGTGAAATATGATCTCTCTTGCTAGTTCCAGTCAGCACTCTTGCTGCAGCATTTTGGATTAATTGCAGGCTCTTTAGGGAGTTACTGGGGCATCCTGAAAGTAGGGAATTACAGTAGTCCAACCTAGAAGTAACAAATGCATGGACCAGTTTTTCGGCATCACTTTGAGACAGTATGCTCCTAATTTTGGCAATGTTCCGTAGGTGGGAGAAGGCTGTTCTAGAGATTTGTTTTATATGTGACTTAAAGGACAGATCCTGATCAAAAATAACTCCAAGGTTCCTTGCAGTAGTACTGGAGGCCAGACTTATGCCATCTAGGGTAACAATATGGTTGGACATCATATCTCTGATATTTTTGAACCCAAATACTATGACTTCAGTTTTGTCTGAGTTTAAAAGTAAAAAATTGTGGGACATCCAGGCCTTTATGTCTTGTAGGCATGCTTGAAGCTTTATTAACTGATTATTTTCATCTGGTTCCATAGATAAATATAGCTGGGTATCATCAGCATAACAGTGGAAATTTATGGAGTGTTTTCTAATAATGTTGCCTAAAGGAGACATATATAAAGTAAAAAGTATTGGTCCTAACACAGAGCCTTGTGGAACTCCATAGCTAACCTTTGTGTGCATGGAGGATTCATCATTAACATGAACAAATTGAAATCTATCAGACAGATAGGATTTAAACCAACCTAGTGCAGTTCCTGTAATTCCAATTTCATGTTCCAGTCTCTGAAATAAAATGTTATGATCAATGGTATCAAATGCGGCACTAAGATCTAACAGAACAAGTATAGAGATGAGTCCATTATCTGAGGCCATGAGAAGATCGTTGGTGACTTTTACCAGTGCTGTTTCTGTACTATGATGAACTCTAAATCCTGACTGAAACTCTTCATACAAATTATTCCTATGAAGGTGATCACATAATTGTTTTGCGACTACTTTTTCAATTATTTTAGAAATAAAGGGGAGATTAGATATTGGTCTGTAATTGGCTAAAACACCTGGGTCAAGACAGGGTTTTTTAAGTAATGGTTTAATTACAGCTACCTTATAGGCCTGTGGTACATAGCCTGTTTCTAAAGATAGATTGATGATATCTAATATGAACGTATCTATTAAGGGTAAAGCTTCCTTGAGCAGCTTAGTTGGAATAGGGTCTAGCAGACAGGTTGTTGGTTTAGATGAGGTAATAATTGAAGTTAGCTCAGAGAGATCTATGGGTAAAAAGCAGTCTAACAGGGAGTGGGGCCTTATCCATGATTCTAGCACTGCTGTACATGAAGATCTATCTGTAATTTTTGGGGGGAGGATCTGGTTAATACTTTCTCTAATAGCTACAATTTTATTCATAAAGAAGGTCATGAAGTCATTGCTGCTCAAAGTTAAGGGAATAGTAGGCTCAACAGAACTATGGCTCTTAGTCAGCCTGGCTACAGTGCTGAACAGAAACCGGGGATTGTTCTTGTTTTCTTCTATTAATGATGAATAATATGCTGTTCTGGCATCACTGAGAGCTTTTTTGTACGTTTTTAAACTATTTTTCCAGGCTAAATGAGATTCTTCTAGCTTTCTGGAACGCCACTTCCTTTCTAACTTTCGTGTTTCCTGTTTTAAGTTGCGTGTTTGTGAAATATACCATGGAGATCGCCTCTGCTGATTTACTGCCTTCTTTTTCAGAGGGGCAACACTATCGAGTATTGTACGTAGTGAGGCTGCAGAATTGTCAACAAGATAATCTACTTGTGCAGGAGTAACATTAAGGAGACTACTTCCCATTGTATTAACATATGGTGAAGCAAATGATGAAGAAATAATTTCTTTAAATTTGTTGACAGCTTTTTCACTTAAGCATCTGCTATAGTGGAATTTTTCCCTAACTGCTATATAAGATGTGGTTTTAAAATGGATTAATTTTTATTTTTTGCAGGTAGCTGCACAGTTTAGAAGGTGGATGTTACAATGTATCTCTGAGTTTCTTTCTTTCTACTCTGTACTGAGTCATTAACTGTTGTTTTAATACAGATTGAGAAAAAACTTGTTAGTTAACTCTCAGTTAACAATGAAGCACATTAGTTTTATTGCTAAGCAGACAATATGCATAGTTTTCTGTCGACTCCTGTCTTTTATCAGTGTCTGCAAATCCTCTTGTCCTCTTGAATTTTTCAACTACAGCTTCTATCATCATGGATTCCGGTTCTTTTTTCCCACAAAGTTGAGCACAGGGAGCCTGCCGTCAATGAACATCACATAATGTATTCACATGTCGAAGTTCGCCAATTTTGTGCACAAGAAGTTGTGTTTAGCCCCAGTTAGTTCTTCAGATGCCCAAACATAGTGTCCAAGCAGCCTAAAGGTCATGCATTGTATAACACTTTGTTTGGTACATGCCTGAGGTGGACTGGCCAAGTGGGGACAGTATCACACAAAACTAAAAACAAAGCAAAGAGATAAAGTAGTGAATTCTTTTTACTGATTACTTATTCATCACAATTCTATATGCAGGTTCGTGCTGGTCTTAGAACAATGACTGACACATGGGCTGGACTGGTTAATAAAAAGGGCCTGTGCTTGACAAGGGAGATGATAGAGGATTGATATTGTTTCCATGGGAGGATGGCCAGTTATACAGTATCCTCACTGGGACCCCATCTCTGATTTCACCCACATAAATGCCTCCTGAGAGGGAGGCTTATTGATTTTCCTTCAGGAGGATCTAATTCATTTAGGGTGGAAGCGCACATGCAACCCTGACTGGTTTCCAGAGAACATACTACTACAGGAATTACAAAGATTTTACAGTGCTAAACATCTGGAATTAGCTACTTCCTCACAGTACTGAATAAATATTGAGTTTGCATTCAATATGGCATTAACATGACACACCTGGATCTACAGGTGGCTGTGAAGTCAATGGAAAGACGACAAAAATCAAAAGAGAATACGTTATGCTGTTTCATGCATGTCTACTCATTTGGCTTTGAGTTCTTATTCTCGTCGCCCATACAGGTGTCGGTGGGCATAAGACAGGCCAAATTAATCAATCAATTAAAGGCCCAAGATGGGTTCGCAAAGCTCTATAGACCTAACGCCACCTCCACTTTATGACGTCATTATACTCATTATGTTGTATATTCCTGGGTTTAACCCCTGTTTTGACTTTGTGCCTGCTTCTTTTGCCACTTTGGTTGCCAACCTGATTCTGACTTCTCTCTCCTGTCACCAAACTCTCTGCTGGCATTACTTTTCTTTTCATTACCTTACAATAAAGCCTTTATTACAGTGTTGCTGAGCTGTGTAGTCGAGTCCTTGGCCGTGACAGGACCTAAAAGGACAATACTAAAACAAACTACTGCTACTGCATTTCACCGGCTGAAAGGCAGAGAAAAAGCTTGTTTTGTCCTTGATCCCAGTGCCCAAGAGCTCTCATGACTCAAACTATTTTAAATGTAATCTGTTTTTATACATGTTTATAGTTGGAAAATATGGCTTTGTTCAGCCATGTGGCCTGCCACTATACTGGCTAATGTAGATGTATATATAACTGTATATAAGCCTTTAAGCAGCTACGTCAAACAAAGACTCTTTTTTAATTTTCAGATT
This sequence comes from Channa argus, assembly GCF_033026475.1. NCBI lineage: Eukaryota > Metazoa > Chordata > Actinopteri > Anabantiformes > Channidae > Channa > Channa argus. The sequence goes on from NC_090206.1 coordinate 21,941,167, forward strand.
TTTCCTCTTATACCCTTATTTAGTCATAAACAGTCAGTTCCCATTGTTTGCCTGGGGAACCACTTCCTCTCACCTGTCAGGATGGACTTTAGTGAGGGGCATGTAATGCAGGCCGATACTCATGCGATCTCCTGCAGACACCACAGGAAGTGAGACGAGCATGCTTTCATGGTGGACGGAAAATAGATGTGGACGAGGCCAAGCGGGGACACATGTGCCCAGCGGGATCCTGTGAGGGCGGGTCAAAACGGCAGTGTGGCCATAACCAGTCACTGCTGGAGCCGAACAATTTTAAGCAATTAAACCAAAGCAGCAATTTAAGGAAAAGGTTTAACCATCAAGTCGAACTTTTACTGTGAAATATGAAATGTGGAGAAGAAAGAAGTCTTCTACTCTTTAACAGGATACACTGTAACATGGGCTGGTGTAGGTAGCATGGTGACCTTTTGACCACAGGATAGTCTCATACATCCCTCTTTCACCTGATACGCAACATAACCTCCAGCTGTGCCCCAGGAATCCTCTGTGATGATACATCTCTACTCCCAGCTAGACCATTGCCCCTCATGCTGTGTGCTGAGCAGAGCTCTCTTTATTTATTAATAGAGACATTATCATTCTGTATGTTGCAGTCTTGATGTTGATGGCTGCTTGTTGTGTGCGTATGTCTGCAGTGTTGGGGCTCAAATCAGGACAAATCCCTTTTCTCCATCTTTTTAAAGACATCAGCATTCAGAACAATTTTGGCCCGAAAAACATATTTTTCCATCAGTATATTTCCACATTCATCTTGATTTGGTTTTACAATGAAACACTCACGGTCTAGTTTATTTGGTGATAAAGAAATTGCATTATCATCAGCTTAAAAGTGTGGTCCACCTGTTCACAACATGGTTAATTTGTAATATTTGAAGTAGACTACGTACAGAATGTTGGTAGTTTAGATTCCAGTAATATCTTTTGACAGTCTAAATAGTTATGCAATAGTTATTCAGCTGATAACGATGGTGTCAACTATAAAGTGCTTATTAGCATGTATTTGATTGGATTTTCTTTTTCCTTGTTCCAAAAAAGCCAAAGGACTTGTGCTTTAAAAGTGTCAGTAGCAATTTGTGATAAGTTGTTTAGCTTTAATGATTTGAAAATTTACGAAAACTATTTAGTTGGCCGAATACAAAGCTTATCAAAACGTTCCCTATTTTTGAAATGCTGAGTGTCCAGACCTGCCCAAAGCCCCCAGTCCATAATAATAACACTGAAAAACACTGAGCTATATTCTAAAGGTTTTCTCTTTTGCAGCTTCCTAATGGCACATTTACAAATACTAATTGCATTCTTTTAGTAGTCTAGAGGGCAAAGCAGAGTCACCTTGCAAGAAGCTTGGTGCTTAGTAGATTTTCATTCGCCCATAGTTTTCTAAAGCTACAAACACACATAGCTCTCCAGAGCGTGATGCGTCTCAGATGTTTCTCTCCTTTGTCAGTCTGTAATAAGGTTTTCCACGCCTGCAGCCTTTGTCTGGTTGGCCCCTGATCTGTCAAGCCCATGCCAAGGTGTCAAAACTTATTAACCAGAACACCCAGGGGGCACTCGCATCAATATGGTGTTTATGCTCATTGCTCTAGATAAACTTAATGCATCTATCTTTGAAGGAAAAGCAACACACTGTACCCTGCACAAAACAGGACCCATACAGAAAATTGAGTTAAGGCTACGGAGAGTGATATGATAAGATGTGTTCTATCCTCGAAAACAAGAGCACTGCAGATACAACTTGCCTGAATATCGTCCCACTGGTTAAAATGACCGAATGAGACTCTTCTGCATAGTGTATTTTGTGTCCATCTGTTGATGGAATAATGTATCAGTTAAATAAAGAACAACACATCTCTTTTTATCACAGAAGATTCATATTTTTGTACATTGTCCCTGATACATAAATGGAATCATTTACATAATATCATACACATGTGGCAGAGAAGCAGATCGACATAACACTACATATCACAGCTATGAAGCAGCCGCCGTCTGTGCAGAATTTAGTAGCGACACCGTGGAGCTGGACAGATTGTGAAAACAGGTGCGCCTCAGCAGTTTTCTGTTTCTATATGAAAACCCACGCCAAACCCCCCACCCATCGCTTTATTTCTTATCTAGCCCAGCCCCTCTATTTATCTCAGGTTTAGATTTCCCTCTGGTTTTAGTCTCTGTTCATGTCACCCTGTTCATGTACCCTGCTTCAGACAAACAAGCTCAAAATCAGCATCCATTTATAAAATTATCAATAAATGACTCGCTGTTAACTAATTAAATGTCGTTTATCCTTTATCCCACATCCAACACTATGTGCTACAATTCTGCCTCATGACATATGGAGTTGTAGCCATTCTGGCCTGTGGCAGGTAAATTCAAATTCCACTTAGAATTAATTAATAGCATCAATGTGATGCGAGTCCCGTCCTGTTTTACCGCAGCTAAAGAAATTAAAAGAAATATTGTTTTATTAATCTTCAGATGAAGAGCACTTAGGGCTTGGTAATACTACTAAACCTTTTCACCTTGACGGTACTGGAAAGTAATCAGCTCATCTCATTGTTTTTACACTTTGGTATGAAAAGCTGGGATTGCAGCATAAAGAATTATTCCAGTGGAAAACAATTATGTAATGTGGTAATCATGATATTTTCCTAGCTGTTGTAGCCCTGAAGTGTAGTGACACTTTTCGAGCACAGACTTATAGAGAGAACTATTCAGTAAACTAAAACCAAACAACATTTAATTTATACACTCCAAACCCTCCCCAACTAAATCCTTGCACCATGCTTTCCTTTACGCTTTTATTCTTTATTACAAACACTGCATTTGTTCAGAAATGTGATTGCATTTGCAGTTGAGAAGGATGCTAATGTAATTTGTAGTACAGGGTTGAAATCAGAAGGATGTGGAGCTGAGCAGGAACGGCCAAGATCATGCACACTAATGTCCATTCAAGCTAAGTATAGTACTAAACACACTTCACATGTTTCTGTCAATGCCCTGATGGTGGACCTTAAACACCCCCCACAACCAATAACCTTCTAGTGAAGACACACCATTTTCTGCATTATTTCAGTTTTCTGTCCTTTTTCCTTCTGCTGTCGTTAATCCCTTTGTGGTCGTACGGCTGAATGAATAAAGATTGTTAAAGGACCCTCACATGAAACTCTGTCTGAAACACCCAGTGTGCCCCAGAGACAAAGAGTAGTGCTTCTTTGGCTTCAGGTGCATGAGACATGATCTTCGCACATATGAAAGTAGAACCACTCTAATGTATAATTTAATTGCTGAAATTGAACAAAGTTCAAGACATGTTTCTTAATCTTTTATATTTGTTTGTCTAAGAAGGTCCTTGACCAAAACACTGTGTGGGAATTCCACTAGACTCTGTGTTGTTCAGCAGTTAGTAAATTAATAATGGTATAGGCTCAGAAGAATAATCTAAATAAGAATAATGTGTTTCAATAATGTGTTTAAATAGTTTCCGCCCAGAAATAGAGGTTTGTGAAAATATTTACGTCCGGCCCTAAATGCTGCTTAATATCAAGGGACATACGTGTGATTAAAAAAAATCACCGGCCTTATGGGCTCAAGCTTGCTGCTACGCAACATGTTTTGTAGTAATTCTTGCTCCATGGAAGGGATTCCTGCAGTGTTTTAAATACATTGCCTTAGGTTTAAGGGGTGCTTTTGTTTAAGGACCTGCACAACATGAGTTAGTGGCCAGGCCATTTATGCAGAATAAAATGGTGCTGATGTGGGGGTGTTCTAACAAGCAAACTAGACTTTGTAGGAGAAACACTTATTTGTACGAGTGATGTGTTTCTCAATTTAACAGTTCTGATCATTAATGACTGTGTTCACTGCACCAGCAATTCTGAATTGTGACAGCGTGTTGAAATTAGCAGTCTTTGCCACATGCAATTATATTACTGTGAAGCTAAGTCATAATAGCTTTTGCAGTCCTCACCTCACAGAACAGTGAAAGATGTTGCTCTGTTGGCCAATGTGCCTATGATTCAAATAGCTTTGTTATCATTATATTGAGGGGGGTCCGACATCACTGTAACCGAAATCAGGTAGTAGTTCCTTAAATGTACAGTAAAAACTTTGGACATTTAAACATTTGAAGTAAAAAGAGAAAACTACAAGCAGTGCAAACATAAATTCAGGATCAGCAACAGTGGCAATACCATGTTGCAACAGCAGGCAACAATGAAAACACTATCGGTAACCCTCAGTGTATGTGTAAATGATGTTGGGTTGGGGGGCCAAGGCCATGAGGCTATGTTCATTATTTTCACAGCTTAGGGAAAAAGCTGTTTTACAATCTTGTGCTGCGTGTCTGAATTGTCCTTTACCGCCTGGCAGAGGAGAGTAACTGGAAATGGTGGTAACCAGGGAGTGTTGGATCATGCATGATGTTTAGGGCCCTGCCCTGTCAGCAGGCCCGGTACATGTTCCCCCAGCTTCCTGTGATCCCAGAGCCCTGGGTCCCAGAGCCCTGTGATCCTTTTTGGTGTAGCTTGCAAGCCTCACTGTGATATAGTAATATACCCTCCCTAGTGCACCTACAGAAGTTAACTAAAAGGTTCTGTAGCAAACCAACATTACAACATTACAGACTGACATGAATGCACCTTCCTGTGGATGTATTTGAGAAAACATTGATCTCCTTTGCCTTTTTTGTTGAGTTTATTAATGGACGCCCAGACTCCTTGTTGTTGGAAATCAAACCATCGTCTGCAAACTTTATGATGTATTTGTTACATGGGCAGGCTGACAGTCCTGGGTAAAGAGGACACGTGGGACAGGGCTCAGGACACACCCCTCAGGGACACCACTGTTTAATTTAAGGTTGGAGAATTTTGTTTGCCCAGCTTGACAGTCTAGGGATGGTTGGTTACATTTAAACCCAGTCCATAAAGTTTAAACACTAGACTGGTGGGAGTGACAGTATTAAAGTTAGAGCTAAAATCTAAAAAAGAGCAACCTGGCATTTGTGCCAGGATGGCCTAATGCTGCAATGTTCCATTTGTTCAATTTATGGTCCATTGTTTCACACATGATGGGCATGTATGGTAAATTAAATTAATAATTTAAACTTTAAAATTATATTACTTATGCAAACAAAAAGTACCAATTGTAGTTGTGTGTTAAAATTTTAATCCAAGAAAACAAATATTTTCTGCTGCCCACCGCCTTAACATAAGAGCGTGAACTCTCCAGAAATCTGTGTATGAATGTTCTTCAAACTACTGGCTTGAAAATGATAACTTGGCACTAATAATGGAAAAAGCATTGTACAATTCCACATTAAAGAGCATTCCTCAGCACCCATCAAGGCTCAAGGTACAGCACTCAACAGAGTAATTTAGTTTCCACAATGAATAATTAAAATTCCGTTCCTAGAATGAAAAACTATTCCAATATGGAATATTCTTGTTTGGTTTGTGCACGTGGAGACATAGGGTTTACATAAATTCACCATCATTAGTAAAACAGCGCAGAGCACAAAGAAGATATAGTATTTACTTTTAGAAATGTTTTGTGGGGCTCTAACAGATGAGGGGCAAACAATACGTGGACCTCTTTCACCAACTTTAATCAAGATAAAGGACAGTGCCAGTTAATTAAATACACTATGCATTGTGGTGTTCCTATATTAAAGGATAAATGTATTCATTTCTAGATTTGAAAGAGATCTTTAACAGTATCTTGCATTTCAAATGCATGCACGGGTATTAAAGCTGGACCTCTGGAATACTGCATCTTCTCCTGTCCTCATTTTTTTAGAAGTGTTGATTTACTGTATATTAACGACGGAACTATGGTCCAAAAAATACTAACCAGGTTAAAAGAAATAAAAGCTCTCTTTTTAATTTCTAATTTGATATAAAGAACATATCTTTAATGTAGGTGTGTAATAAATTACAAGGGAACCTTGAGCGATAGCAGTAAATTGTATTCTGTTATTTATGTTATTTATTAATATTCTATGCAAATAAAATGATTTATTTTAATCACTGCAAATCCTTGTTGGTCTTAGCAATTATGAAAATAACTTAAGGATTTCAATCAGCTATAGCATCCCCCCATCAATAACCCCACAAACAAGCAACCCCTCAGCACAGCTCCCCTCCTTTATATGAACTAAACACACAGTCTTTTGTTTTCTTACCATTTTCCCGTTTGTTGTTGTTGATTCTAACCTTGTCCCTCTATTATAACGGACCAGAGGTGTTTTTTTTAACTTTTGCATTGTCTGATTACTATATATATTTGTAACCTTGCATTCAGTTTGAGTTGCGTCTTTCAAAGAAACGTCCCTAATGCAGTCACTACATGAGCAGTACAAATATTTATGTGACCAGACTCATACTAAACAGTTCCTACATGAGACTAAACAGACATTTGTGCCAGATGTAATGAAGTAAATTAAGAAGTTGTATTGATGAGAACGGGCAGAGCCTTAGATCACAGTGACCCTAACATCTGACCAACAAATATAATCCATTAATCCTTGAAGAAATTCCCTCAAGTGTAAATGGGTAAACTTGAAAATATGATGGTTCGGGCCATGGATGTTGTCTGCATGGCCTCAGCATACTTAAGCAGAGTAAAGTCATCTAGAATATTGAACTAAAGTTCCTAATAACTCCTTAACATGACAACATGACAATCAATGTGTTCACAATGTGTAATAGAAGCACAAATAGAGCATGTATAATTCAATTCAATTCAACTTTATTTATATAGCACAAAATTGCATCTCAAGTCATCCCAAGGCACTTTACTTTAAAGTCAAGACTATAAAGATGCAAAGAAAATCCAACAAATTCCCCAGAACAAGCCCTAAATAACAGTGGAGACGAAAAACTACATTTAATGCAAGAAACCTCCATCAGAAGCAGGCTCAGGGTGGGCGGCCATCTGCCTTGACTGGTTAGGGTGAGTGGAAAGTGAAGAGAAAAAAGAAATGAGCAACAAGACAACAACAAGATCAACAACAAAACACTTGGTAGGACCAGTAGCCGTGCACTGGAAAACACACAGCCCAAAAGGCTCTGCCTCCCATTCTACCATTGGAAATTCTGGGAACCGAAAGTAGGCCTTCATTCTGAGGTCAAAGTGGTCTACTGGGATGATATGGTGCTATGAGGTCTTCTATATATGATGGAGCCTGACCTTTCAGAGCTTTATATGTAAGAAGCGGGGTTTTAAATTCTATTCTAGGAGTTACTGGGGCATCCTGAAAGTAGGGAATTACAGTAGTCCAACCCAGAAGTAACAAATGCATGGACTAGGTTTATTTATGTGAGGTAAAGGATAAAAATCCTGGTCAAATGTAACTCCAAGGTTCCTTGCAGTAGCACTGGAGGACAAAGCTGTGCCACCTAGAGTAACAATACATGGTTGAACAGCATATTTCTGAGATTTTTAAGTCCAAATACTTTGACTGGGAAAGTAGGACATTGTGGGACATCTAGGCCTTTATGTCTTGTAGGCATGCTTGATGCCTAACACTGAGCCTTGTGTAACTCCATAACTAACCGTTGTGTGTGTGGTGGATTCATCATTAACGTGAACAAATTGGAATCTCTCAGATGGATAAGATTTTAACCACCCTAGTGCAGTTCCTCTATTCCCAATTTCATGTTCCGGTCTCTGTAATAAAATATTGTGATCAAAGGTGTCGAATGCAGCACTGAGCTCGAACAGAACACGTATAGAGACAAGCTCATTATATGAAGCCAAGCGAAGATCGTTGGTCACTTCTACCAGTGCTGTTTCTGTACTATGATGAACTCTAAATCCTGACTGAAAGTCTTCAAACTAATTATTCCTGTACAGCTGGTCCCATAACTGCTTGCCAACAACTTTAGACATAAAGGGGAGATTGGATACTGGTCTGTAATTGGCTAAATCATCAGGGTCAAGACAGGGTTTTTTAAGTAGTAGTTTGATTACTTTGTTACATATCCTGATTTGAAAGATAGATTGATGATATTTAATACAAACGTGTCTATTAAGGGTAAAGACTAAAATGTAAGAAATGCTAAGTAACTGATCGTATGTCATTATTGGCAATTAGACAACATGAAGTGGAAATGTGAAAGTATGAGCGGACATACGGCTCGTCCCTTTAGGGGACGCCACAGTGGATCGTTTTCTGCACGTTGATTTGTCAAGCATTTTTACTCCTGACGTCCTTCCTGCCTCAACCCTCACGTTTTATCTGGGCCACACCTAGCGGAGTGGGACTTGAACCCACAGCCTTCTGCATCCCAACCCAGTGTTCGACCACTGTGCCAGCAGGCACGATCCGCCCTTGGAAACAGCCCTAATTTAGTAATACAATCTTTGCTAATGGCCCTTTAAATTCTGAACTTGGTCAATGAAGCGGAAAATATAATAAAATGCATTAGGAAAGTGTGACTCTAGGTGGAATTCAAAGCAAGTCTGAGGTATGATTCATGTAGGACGCCAAAAGCAGCCGCACGCAGATGAAAAAAAGGTGCTTGTGTTTACTCAATAAAATTTTAAATAATACAATAAGTGCACTTAGTGAAGCTCAGAAAAAAATGAAGCACTCAGAGAGAGACAGAATAGCAACCTGAGTTCTCAGGTATATGGATTGATGTATTTTAGATTTTTCCTCATAATGGCCTAATTTGAAATTATTTAATACAGAAGGGAAGAGACAATGTGTCCCTAGCTGGACAAAAAATGATGTAATTACATAGGAAACATCTTAGACCATGAGGCCAACAAGATACTGTACTGCCAGACTCTGTGTCTTATGTAACTTGCTGTAATCTGTAAAAACTTTGAAGTATATATGCAGCTACAACCACAAAATCTAGTTTTAATGTGTGCTGATTACTGACACCGTTAGAAAATCAAATGTCCTTCTAAGCTTTCCTATGACCGTCTGTGTGACAACCTGGATGTTACTTAAGACTTTAAACTCGATTTTAGAGGTACGCATGGCGCCTTTGTATTTTCAGAAGAAAAATTCTCATTTTGAAATCAAACTCTTAGCTTAACTTTTTATGTCCTTTACATTAACCCTTACAGGCTGGTATACTGAGTCCCAGCTCCCTCCCTCTGGATGGACAGAAGCGTGGTCATTAAAAAAGTATGAGCTGCTAAACACCCCCGGGGCCACAATATGGAACTGAATCACTGTGATTTCCAGCCGGCAGATTAAAAATAAATTGTGTTTAAAATATTCAGGGGACATTATTAGTGCAGCTTTGCAGTTTCTTTCCTCCACTGAGCAGCTCCACGGTCGAGCCGCTTTGCCTGCTTGGGGTTTTCGGGTGCATTCAGGCACCCGTAAAAAGATGGAAGCCTGATGAAGACGAAAGGTAACAAGTTAAGTAAAAGAAAAAGGCAGAACAAAGTGCTCATAGAGAAAAACGTTCAATGTAAGAACGTAACAAAAGGATCAGTATTAGGACAGTATTATACCCAGAGGTCACGCACCACATAGGCCAGCTGTTGGATCCTTAGTACGGCTTCCCTGTAGTACCAGGTCAAGGTGAACACGGTGAAACGTTTCACAAGGACTCTTTGCAGTAATACTGTGTAAAAGCAGTTAAAAAGTTATGTGTCAAAACTGAGTACTAGTACAAAATCATCAACTAGCAGCAATATAAAACCATTCTGCATACAACCAAGTGATTTTTAAATAAAACAATGAAGCTTCATTTTCCATTTTTTCTTTTAATTAAAATGCAAACAAGGCAGAAGGCCTCACGAATTTTTTTTAGGAAGAAAAAGTCTGCAGAAGATTATATTCTGAAGACATACCGAGGAGGAATGTAGTATTAATATTTAATGAGTGAGGTGTGAAGTGGTGGGGAGACAGAGTAAATCACAGAGAGCGACGCAGGAAGCAGCAGACTCTCAGACACAGAGTGAGAAAAGCGAAGCCAGATGTCACTGCTGTTAGCCGTTACAGCACTGTTAGCTCACATTTGCCTCAAAACATGCTTCCAGCTATCTGGGATTTCTTCGCCTACTGTATTCTACATGTCACAGAGCATGACGCTTCTTTGGTAATTGGACAAGAGCGACCGTGAAGGTTTTTTTTTATCTTTAGCGTGCCAGTTGCATTGTGAACTGAAGTGCATTGTGTGTGCCAACGCTGCTCACTGGGACAAATTTTCTTTTCTTTTTCTTTTTTTTGGCCTTTCACTGGGACAAATAAAGGAAGTCTGATAGTTAGGATTAATTCAGTTTTACATTTAAAGTCAGAATACCAGATTATGTCTAACATGTCCAGTGTCAGAAGTTCATAAGTGGGAAATTGAGATTTAAATTCCAATTTCACTCCACCACTACCTCCACTCTGCCAATGGGGGCAGGTTATGGTGATGGATGTGCATCTATTGCATCTGACATTCATGCAGGAAATGTCTTCGGGTTTTCCGTACGACCATACATCACCATCTCGTGAATACGATATCACCGGACCTGAGGAAATTCCTTTAAATGTGTCAATCCACTGGGGCTCCAGAATAAACAGATTAGATTGTTGCGGTCAAAGGTAAAAGGTCAAGGTGTGACCTCAGATCTGTCTCTTTTTCATCAATGCATGTCTCACAGATGCCTGGAAGAAATTTTATTACATGTAGACTTAGACTTGGATGGATGGATGAAACGTTGATGAGTGTGGACAGATTGATGTAAACTGACAGAGGCATTAAAAAAAGGATGTAATTTTAGCCATATAAGTCCATATCATGCACACGTTTGTTTGTATCAGATATTCAAAAATATTTGGAATGTATGTTATGCTGTACCTTCCTAGGTTGGTGACAACTATGTCCTGTGTCCTACTTAAATGAAAATGGATGTGTTAGTAAGTGAATTTTCCTGTGGTAAAGCTTCCTATAAACCTACTGATGAGTGTCTAAACATAACCACAAAAAAGGTTAAATTATGCTGTGGTCACTACAGGTAGATACTGTACCATAGATTGGATATTTGTGTTGACAGCACATTGATAGCATGTTAAAAAATCTGATGAATGAATGATGTAGGGTATTGATTTATTGTGACTAATTACATACAACAAATTGACAACGTACATTTTTTCAAATAGCCCCCTTTATGGTGGAAATCAGCACTTTGCTTCATGCTGCAGCCGAACAGCTTCCTGTCAGAAGGTTCTGTGTTTTCTGACCCATCTGTCCGACCCAAACTCCTCGGGAGAAAGACTTTCTCAACATGTAGACAACTCTCACTCACCTAACTTGGTCCTTGGCTCTTGTCAAAACTCTTCTGGCTGCTAGAGGGTACACAACGTTACTGTTGGTCACACTTTTTCCACAGGAGGACCGTGTTGGAGACAGGGTTGCAGACTCGGATGTCGAGAATGAGCAACTACAAGTACACGTACAATTCACATTCACACACACAGACACCGTGGACAAAAGAACAGTCATGCTGTGATGTATTATTCATCTTTTTCTCTGTTTAACATTTATGCATTGCGTCAGTAAAGCTGCACACCTGCTCCAGTAGCAGCTAGCTGTACGTCTGTACTTTCTGCCACAGCCCCCTCCCCATTAACCAGCCCACTCTGTCCCTTCACAATAAATCACTCTCCACCCACTCTCCATCTGGATGCACAAACCAGCAGCATCCCCATTCACTCACTTACCTCTTTGGCCAGGAAGGAGTCTTTGCTGTGTTTCATATATTTTGGCTTTGAGTGCAGGATCCAGATTATCACCATTATTATTACAGTCGTGCATTTATAGATGTGTTCAAGTGTGCACACAGATGCAGACTACGGGTCTGTGAAATCACTAAGTGCAGAATGTCTCTGTTGTTGTGGACCAAGCTGTTGTGGAACAGCTGTACCGCACTGACACCTCAGTCATCAAGCCTTTTTCACCGTGTGTGTTTGTGTGTGTGTGTGTGTGTGTGTGTGTTTATTTATGTTCTCAAAAACATAAATTCTCATAGATAGTTTCCTTCTCCCCATTTGGAGTTTGGTTGGTAACCTTTTATGCTTCTTGACCCAAACGTGCACACTTAACACCATAATGGATGCCATACTGTACATCTATTCATACTAAACATCGGCTGGGTGCAAAGGGATCTGGCTTTAGGAGAACCATTGATTGCCAATTAAGTCCCTGACCGACCGGGGCCTTTCTGTGCGGAGTTTGCATGTTCCCCTACATGCTTGCGTGGGATCCCTGCAGGTAGTCCAGTTCCCTCCCACAGTCCATGTTAGGTTAATTGGCGTCTCTAATTTGCCTGTAGTTGTGAATGTGAGTGTGAATGTTTGTCTGTATGTATCTCTGTGTTGGCCCTGAGATAGACTGGAGATCTGTCCAGGGTGGACTCTCTCATCCGCTGACACCTGGGATAGACTCCAGTCCCCCCCGCAACCGTAAACAGGTAATGGTAAATAGATGGATGGATGAATGTTTAGACTCAGACCATCAAATACAGTATGACATAATAATATCATTTATTGAAGATTTGATTCTTCAGTATGTTTGACACATAGCACTTGTGTCTTAAGTACATCTATCAAGCAGATCAATGCAATCATTAAGATAGATGCATGTAGAAAGTGGCTGATCTGTGCTTGCCTACAATAGCCCCATTCACAATAAGCTCTAATGGTCGGTGTTCTGACCCCCTGTCCATGATATTCGGCATCACATATTTCCCATATTTCCCATATTTCTTAACACTGTCCATCACAAAGTTACCTCCAGCAGGTTCCAGCCAGTTAATGTTGTGGCTGTGTTGTGTTTGCGTTTGTGTCCCACGTGATGCTCCTTCAATGATGTCTTATATTGCACACTTTGCATGTAACGTTGTCCTTGAACTATTGACATTGCTGTGTTAGTCTCGCTTCTGATGGAACAGGATGGATATGCACAGCCTTCATTTCAAACATCAAACCCAATCAGGCATAAAGATGTGCTCATCTCTGCTGCCCAACACTGTGTACCTTTAATCTCAACCTGCAGTACTATTTGTCCAGTTCACCATTATCCGTCTCAGTTGACTTCCATTACTTTAAAAGTGAGAACAAACAAGCACCTGTGTGTACCAGGTATGCACATTTGCCTGTGTGTGTGTGTGTCGGTGAGTGTGCACACACCATCTGCTGTAGCCAAGCAGGGTAGCAGTGGATCTTACAGGGTGACATGAGAGGCCCTGGAGCAGATGTGCTGGAGGAGGTGGCCGACATTGACTGAGATGGGTGCAAAGGTGAGTTGGCCGGAGGAGTTTATCAGCATTCCACTGAACTCAACAACAACTATTTACAAAATTTTTACATTTTAGAATGTATTTTCTCACATCACAAAGTGGTTTGAACCCTCGCCTCCGGTTAAAAGGCTCACATTTAGATTGACATTAGCACTGATGTAAGATATAAAAACAGCTGAGCCACAACCCTGTGAAAAACATTTTTAGGTTGTTTTTCTACAATATTTGATTTAGGATCTTTAAGATTTCACGCGTGGTTGACATGGTGGCATCCAGGGTTAATGGTGGTAACAGCAGTAAGTACAGTTTAATAGTGCAGCAAACACTCACTCGAGCAGGTAGTTTGTCGGAAAAGCAACAGAAGAGCAACTGGGTTATCCATTTGCAATGCAAACAGACAAATTAAGTTGTTTACCACACAGGCGGCAGCAGCACAGAACAAGGAGTTTGTAACCTTGGTAAGAAGTTGGAGGTGTAAAATCTGTTGCCTGAAACTCTGTAGCTGCTTTGTCTTCTTTCAGAACCATGCATAATATTTAACATGAATCTGTTGGCAATAAATAAATAAAAGATAAGATTCAGCAGTAGATTTATTGCGACAGCAGCACTGTTGTAGCTTTGTTCAAGCTCGGGTCCTCTACCAGAGGCCTCATATTCTCAGATCTCAGATTCTTTTGGTATTTCTCAAGCCTCTTGTGTTCTTTCTTCCTGATCCTGCCATCACTTGGGATAACTGCATCGATCGCTGCAGTACATCCTCCTTCTTCTTCTTCTTCTTCTTCTTCTTCTTCTTCTTCTTCTTTATGGCATTTTATGAGGATTCACAATTAACTGGCAAACCTCAGATAATCTGCTTAATGCCCGCTATTTTATTTTCGAACAGAAGAGCCACCTCAGCCAGTACTGCCACCTACACTTAAAAATAAATTCCATTCAACTGTGTGCTTTATTATAGACAAAGCAAACATTTCCAGTGTAATCAAACCATGTTAATCATAGACACTTTGCCATTCACTGCATAAGGGTTTACAACAGAAGCTAAAAGGTACAATTCCACTCTGTACAGCTACTAAAAACAACAGGAAACGCAGCTATAAATGCCCTTTGAGAAGGTCATTTTTATTTTATTTTGAAAATCCTGCATTCATTCATATTTCTTTTGTAAAGAAACAAAAGTTGCGCTCCGTGCAAGCCGGCAAGGCAGGCAGCTTCTTGGGGCCCCAAGCCAGTAGGGGGGCCACCCGAGGGCTGACAAAAGTTAAAGTAATTACTGCACTAACTGTGTGCAAAGTTTGCAATGATACTACCAGTCGCAGACCTGGTAGTGTCAACCAATGTCAAACGAATCAAACAACGTCGGCATTTATCATGAGTAAACTAATGTGTCCAGCTTTACTGGAGTCACCAGACCAGTCAAATGTTAGCTTAGCTAGCAGGCTGTGGTAAACTATTATAAGCTGTGTCAAGCAATGAATGCTAAGTTATGACATTTAGATGCAACGTGTACTATAAATTACAGATGTATTAATGTAAGTTATTGTGCTCCATGCAGTGTGGCGCGGCTTGTATTTTATTGTATTTTCCATATCACCTCATATAAGCATAGTGGTTTTATGTTGCACACAGAACCTAGGATCAACACTGAGTATTGTACTGCTGCAGGCACTGGAGTTTATTTGCAGACGGCTTTAAAACCAATTGTTGGGATGCTGTTGATGCCTTTCAAAAGGACGCAAGGTCAAATCTTTATTGGCCATTTTTAACAAGTATTTGTCCTACAGAAAAGTGTAAAACACCCTTTTGGCTCCTCTGGAAAAACAGAGAAGCTTCATTCAGACTTCAACAAAAATCCCCCCCGAGGATGTAAATGAATGACTGTATCGTCATCTTCATCACATCATTTTCCTCTTCAGAAGTGAACACGGTTTGAGTTAGTCCAAAATGTGAAACAGTGAGCCGCCACGGACAATGAGCCTCCATCTCCAGAGTATTATTCAGTGAAACCCCATAGTGGGAGAAACTAAGGTGAAACTTCAATTACTCTCCTGTCTGCTGAAATGAGTTTTTTCCCTTTTTTTTTTTTTTTTTTTTTGAGGGGAATAGAGTTGAGCCGCGGGTGAAAATGAACAATCAGCTATTGCACTCACGGTGAGATAAAGTCATTCATGAAGGGCTGTGTTGCTAATACAAATCAATGCATCCTTTCTGCTGGTGCCAACAATGGAGCTTTTCTTCCGACCAGGGGCCTAAAGCAGCAGAGGGTTTCCCACATCTTACTCATTGTGAAGCTCTGCACAATTGGAGTCACCTTGTACATATCGTGAACTGAGCATGTTGTGTAGTCACTGACTGATATGCTTCTGTTAGAATGCAGCAACAGCACTTCTGTAGACCTGTTCATGAACTTGATGTCTATTAAATGTGGTAACATTTGGAGTAAAAACTAAATTCAGATTATGTAAAGTTTCAACAGTCACACATACAGTAGAAGAGGGTTTTTTTTTTTGTTTGTTTGTTTTTTTTAGCACTGTCAGTTTTTTCCTTGTCTCCCCTTCCAGGTGTTGAGCTTCCACCGATTGGTGCATTTGAACGTAATTGGTCCACACCCATTGGCTGTCCTAAACCAATCCATCTTTTTTAGTGAGCTTTCTGTCTAGGCCTTGCTGTGTGTCGGCTTTATGTTTTGATGTGTGGTGGGATGCTGGGTTAGGTAAGTTAGGGTGCCCTGTATATGTGCGTCACTTAGATTAGATCTTTGTCAGAAACACTGGGTTAAGCTTTCTGCCACTTTCTATGTTTATGCTTATGTTCATTCATGCTGTAGATAAGAGCAGACAGGACCTATTTTGTGTTTAATTTCTTTGATTTGCCACAACCTCCTAGTCCTGTCCTCTCCCACTCTTTTGTACAGCTGCATAAACTGTATGTCTCTCTTTCTGCCCTGCTGTCTTCTTTTCTTTTGGTTGTCTTGTCCTGCCGCCCTCATTCCCCTTCGTCCAGTCTGGGGGTGGGGATGGGGATGTGGGGGTGGGGATGTAAAAGATGCCAATTAATATAATAAAATACATTGCCGAACATCATAATTTCATGTTGGTTGACGGTGAATTTTCTTTTGCTTTCATACAGAATAGGCTGTTGTTGTGATAAACGACATGCGCGTGTTAACACCAAACTTTGCAGCTCTTGCAACAACAATTTACGTTTTAAAAAAACGTTTCATTTTTTAGCCTAGAGAACATTGCTTTGGTTTTTAACAACTTTTTTAAACTAGTTATGCAGAGATCTACTCTACAACGTGCAGTATGTTGTAGAGTAGTAGGCACCTAAAAGATAAAGATTCATGATGATTCAAGATGTCCTGAAACACTGACGTGATTTAAGCACATCCCTCCTTCGTCAATAGAATGATCTGCCTTGATATTCAGTTTTCACTTCATCAAACCCTCTTAGCCTAATTTTAAAAGTTCATCCTTGCAATAGGCAGACTAGGAGCCATTCAGCTGAGGATTCCATTGGTAGAAAATAATAAAGACAAATTTGGTAAGATGTCCCACTTACTGAGAAATATAACCAGGCATCAAGACCAAATTATAAAAACCTGTTTACTTTGAACATTTGGAAATTACAACATTGCATAAATACTACAGTTGTTATGGAGACATAATGATAAATAATCAGCAGATAAATTGTCTTTCTGCTGTCTAAATTGGCTCAGTAATACCGAGAAACAGATGTCTGCTTCAAGCCAAATCACACCATTCAGCTGCAACATGTGGTGCATTCAATATGAAGCTGTAAAAACAGGATTTTTCACACATGCACAGCTTTTTTTCTTACTTAATGTTACATGTAACTTTGCCGCAGGATTTTAATTTTTATTTTTTTTAGGTATTTTTTACCATGAAATCTCAAAAGCTCAACACATGGATTGTGTATTTGATTTTCTCCATATAACACATCTTATTTTTTTTAAAGCCTGCCAGTTGACTGCAGCTTTTCTTCTCCGACTAAAACTGATTTGTAGATTTATTACATGATCAGGAGTCACTTTGCTTTAATTTAGAACAGATGTTTTGCCATCGTTGCAGATTTCCATATATCAGGAACAAAATCCTGGGGCATGGGGATGAAAAACCCTTTGACATCTCTCAGATCTGAGCTGAAAAACACCAGTAAGGCTTTTCGCTTGATGTTTCAACCTTCTCTGGAGTTGTCCCTGGCTTCAAATGCTCTTCAAAGTAACTTTAAGAATATTAAGCTGACATTGTGCTTTCATGCATAATTTTCCATGTTCATCTTAAACTCTTCACGAATTTGAGTGAGCGTGCTCTAAATGCCTGAATGAGGTTTGTAGTGGGGGCATTAACAACTTAGCTTTTAAAGTATTTTTTTTTGCTTGGAGGTGCTAAGTTTCTTTAATTATTTCACTACTTCGAACAACCAGCTAACGTTCATCCTCTTTCTGCACCTCTTTTGAAATGCACCAACAACTCTGTGTGCCCTCTCTTCTCCTGACATCAGGCAGGAACCCTCAACGTGAAGATTAAGTCCTCCACAATAGCAGTTGTGTGTTGGATTCACCCTAGTGCACCAAAGGGGATTATGGTTAATGGAGTTGTCCCAATTTGGGGGCAGAATTAGCCATAGCTGCTTTTCCTGTTTGTTTCAGCTCAGGTTCATTGTGTGTCTGCAGCTGGAAGCTATGAAAGAGATGAGATTTCGGAAGTGGGAGGATTTTTGGAGCTTGGTACCTGAAGGAAAATTCCACCTTTATGTATCAGTGTTTTGAGGTACAGTAGCAAATATTGTCCAGATCGATTTGTGTTGTAGAGGAAAGGACTATTTTTGAGTGTTTTGATTTTGACAGACCTACAGTGCACGCGTTCAAAGCCATGTGGGTGTGTGTAGTAAAGATAGATATTAGCTGGAGGCTCAGCAGGCTGGAATTCCTATGGAGGTCAAACCTAAATGAACATTATACGTAATTTCACCAGGCACCAGGACAATAGCAAGAGATCATTATATAAAAGAGATTATATGAAAAGATACAACAAAATTACAAAATAATACTAAATATTAATGACAAAAAATAAAGAATTTCTATCATAAGATTAGTCATATAATAGTATTAAAATAATAAAATAACAAAAGTATTACAGAAACAGTTCTTTAAAATGTTTATTTTTATTTCATAAATATTTTAAAGATTAATAAATCGTTGTTATTAATATTTTAGGAAATAATAAAGTCCTATTTAGCCAGAACATGTAGCCCTTCGTTCATTTATAATCCGTCACCGTCATTGCCACATTTTTAAAAAGACGAAGTCCCGGGACGCTGTTAACTGTCAGCGATGCAATTGTGTCTATGACTTGCTTTGGATCAAATGTTATCCATAAAGGTGTGACAGTGTTCTAGGGCATATTTTTTATTTCTTGTCTTGTTGTTGATTTTTCCAGCACGACGTTGTTCATTTCAGAGGCACAGACGCAGTGTTATTTTGAAATAACTTTAATATTAATTAACTTTCCTCTTTTATATCAGCCACACAGTGGAAGACTTTGTGTCTCTGAGTGTGCGTGACTCTTGGCATTTCCAGGCTCAAACACTCATTTGCTGTGTGCACCTGCTAGGAGTTCCTCACAGGCCCAATATTAAGCTTTAATTGAATCTCATTTGCTCCAGGATGCACCGGTGTGACAGTGGAAATCTGATCTTTGGCTTTGGCATCCCTGCATTGCAGGTGGGTTGCAAAGGAACTGCTGGCTCGCCAGCTGTCATAAAGCTAGCTCTGGGACTTTAATGTGTGGGCTGTGAGCTTCTCCTTTAACTCAGTGTCTCCCACAATCTGTGAGATAATGTCTCCACTTATTTACATGACTCTCTTTTGCCTCTGATGAAGATGAATTATGGGTACAGAATACTGCCTGGTTCCTGGATGTCCTGAGGGCAACTATGGCTCGAAATCAAAACGAAGGTGAGGTGCCTACTAATATCTTTTATGAACAGTTTGTGGAATCCAAGTACGGATAACCCCTTTTTATTTTGATGTGTTATACAAAACAAAGGAGAGAATGTGGCTTCAAGGCTCCAGAAGGTTCAAGGAAAACCAAAGGAACCGCGACACAGTCTAGGAAGTGAAGGTGAAACTACTCTTTGTTATAGGAGAGTAAAAAAATTGAACCCTATTTTTAAAACCTGAAGAAACTACAGGGTTTACAGAAAAAGAGCATTCTGTATTCACCAAGCGCTGGGGGAGTGGTGCCGCCTAATGGCACTGCATTAAAGTTATCCTGAAAAGAGACTTGTTAAATGAAGAGCTTCACTTTTAGTTAGAGGATTTAGAGGCCAAAAGCTTTACATCAGAAACCAGGATCTTTCACTGGTTTTTAGAAGAACGTTTAAGATAAAAACCTGTGTGAAAATGTCTTTTTGTCGTTGAGATGACAGTTGATGGAAGCATGTCAATTAAAGCAACGAAACCTAACAGGAAATAAGATCAGTGCGTCGAGCAATGAAGAGACGCTAAGATTCCTCAGACTGATGCCCAAAACAAACAAATTTACCGTCGTTTAAGTGTGTTTCTGACCTGAAGCCGTACTGTACACGACAAAGAAGGAAAAAAGCAGGTCAGAATATCTTATTGATCACTCCATTCTGTGTAGCTTCTGCACCACTTACAGTATAAAAAGGTGACAGGATCTGTTGTTAGAAAGATGCTGCTGTTCACCATCTCCCTCTGCTTTCCTGGCTGCAGTGGGATGTCACTGCCACTGCTGTAAGAACAGAGTGGGCTGGGAGACAGAAATCCCAGCATATAATTAGGACTTTAACTGATTTTGCTGGCACCCACTCCAAAGAACATTTGAATAATGTTCTCAATAGAAAATGAATCATGTTCTTTGATTTCTTAAAGTGAAATTCCCGCTAGAATAGTCTCTAAAGCAGGTCTCCAATTATGCTCAACAGCGCAGAACTAATATTGTTGTTCAGGCTGCATCTCAATAGCATCCAGTGCTATATTAAGTTACTTAATGAGGTGATTCTGGTCAAGTCAAGTCCAACTATACTTTACTGTACTGTAGTCATCAATTCCAAGTAAATGCAAAATGTCACAATCACACGGGTAAAATGCACCTATAGTTGGTATAGTATCACCTGGACACTGGTGTGATGTCTGATACAGTATTTGTCAGCTTCACTTAGGTCCATTTTCAAAAGTTTGGACACCCTTGCTTTAATGTGGAGAGACGGCACTGGATGCGACGCACAGCGATATTGACCACCAAGTGTTTGCGCGACGCTCGGCCTTCTGACCAATCAGAGAATTTCATACTTTTGGCAAGTTTTGAAGCATTTTTGTTGGTTTTACATTCCTAACACCTACTGTGAGGACTGTGCAGAGTGAAAGAGGAGCTGGTTCAGAGCCGGGAGAGGGAGAGTTGGTCAGAGGATGGAGTTGCGCAAGTTGCATATTGTAGTTTTAACAGTGGACAGAAAGCATTTGTGATGGTTTGATCCCAACAATTATTTCCCCAAATCCTTTTTGGAATTCTGCACATTGCATGTTAAAATGTCACAAAAACCCAAAAGAAAAGTATAACAGAACAACCTGATTAACGTATTCCTTGCTTGTTGTCATCCTGTTTATCTGCAAAAATGGATATAAATGTTATTATGGTTTCTGGAAGTGATACCACCAGTGACTTAGGTCACTGCAGGTATTTAGTAGCTTTAACTCAACCTCAAGCCGAGTTTCAAATGTAACAAATAGTCGGTTCTCTTTTTAAAAATGTCTAAACCATAACATACTGTACAGTGGTTCTCTGATGGAGAGGAGCATCCCTTCTAATTGAAGCTTCAGTTTAACAGGTACAGACTGTAATTTCTCTACAATAAAGGACAAATTGAAGACCTGTCTTCTTGGCCGCAATCAGAATGTGCGAGAAAAGGCTCGGCTCAGCCTTGTTAGGTCTTTTGCCTCTTTGGGACAAAAGAGGCAAAAGACCTAAGGAGGCTGAGCCGAGACTTCGTGTAACACGCAGGTGTCCCTCCGTGTAAAGCATTGCAGACATCTGAGCAAGCTGCAAACATTTTTTTTTTTTAAATGTCTTTTGTGGAGCAAAGAAGTTAAAATACTTCTGGATTAAAAGTTGTCCTAGTGTTTAGGAGCATGTTGTAATGAAATCGCCTAAAGGAGCAGATTTGGTTTTGGTGGTGGTCCTGCAACTTTGTCCAGAATTGGACTGATTGGCTGACTTCACGATGGAGCTTCAGCTGCACACAGTGCGGCTGAGCAAATCAAACTGTTTATCCTCGAAATGATTAAGCTTCTCTCCATCTTTGCCTCTCTCGTCACTTCCACTTCATCTCTCTGTGTGTCTCTCTCTCTCTCTGTCTCTCTCTGTGTCTCTGTCTGTCTCTGTGACTCTGTCTCTCTCTCTCTCTCTCTCTGTCTCTCTGTCTCTCTCTCTCTGTCTCTCTGTCTCTCTGTCTCTCTCTCTGTGTGTCTCTCTGTCTCTCTCTGTCTCTCTCTGTGTCTTTCTCTCTCTGTCTCTCTCTCACCCTCTCTCTGTCTCTCTTTCTCTCTCTCTCTGTCTCTCTCTGTCTATGTGTGTATGACTCTCAGTCTCTCTCTCTCACTATCTCTCTCTCTCTCTCTCTCTGTGTCTCTCTCTCTCTGTGTCTCTCTCTCTGTCTCTCTCTGTGTGTCTCTGTCTCTCTGTGTGTCTCTCTCTCTCTCTGTGTGTCTCTCTCTCTCTCTCTCTCTCTCTCTCTCTCTCTCTCTGTGTCCCACTCTCTCTCTCTCTCTGTGTCTCTGTCTCTCTCTCTCTCTCTCTGTCTCTCTGTCTCTCTCTCTCTGTCTCTCTGTCTCTCTGTCTCTCTCTCTGTGTGTCTCTCTGTCTCTCTCTCTCTGTCTCTCTCTCTCCCTCTCTCTGTCTCTCTCTCTGTGTGTCTCTCTGTCTCTCTCTGTCTCTCTCTGTGTCTTTCTCTCTCTGTCTCTCTTTCTCTCTCTCTCTGTCTCTCTCTGTCAATCTGTGTGTGTCTCTCAGTCTCTCTCTCTCACTCTCTCTCTCTCTCTCTGTGTCTCTCTCTCTCTGTGTCTCTCTCTCTGTCTCTCTCTGTGTGTCTCTGTCTCTCTGTTTGTCTCTCTCTCTCTCTCTCTCTCTCTCTCTGTGTCCCACTCTCTCTCTCTGTCTCTCTCTCTCTCTCTCTCTCTCTCTCTTTTTTTCTGTGTCCTTCTCTCTGTTCTAATTGGCTCTTCAGTGAGGGAGACATGTCTTGGAGGAGTGGGTGTGTAACTGTGGCAGTTAATTTAATCAGTGGCATGCTTGGTAAGGCAATGGTTTCTCAGCCAGTCCACTCACTGACCCCTGTGTGTGTGTGTGTGTGTGTGTGTGTGTGTGTGTGTGTGTGTGTGTGTGTGTGTGTGTGTGTGTGTGTGTTTGTGTGTGTGTGTGTGTGAAGCAGGTGATTGACAGGCAGAGTTTATTGTAACAGCTCACTGTCCCTGGAGACCACAGCTATGTACTTTCCCCATACCTTTATTCACCTAGCTGTGCCTCACCAACAGGGGAATATTATGGGATAAGCAAGAGTCCAGGAGGACGAGGGTTTTGTGTGTTTGTGGATCAGATGGGTGCTCAGCATGGTTGCAATGTTGTGAAGCAGCTTCTTCACCTCTCTGTCCGTGTTCATCTGCAGGGTGCAGCTCGAGCTGCCTTTCTTTTAAATTAAATTGGCTTTTGGTTAAAAGTAGGAGCACACAGCATGAAGCATTACAATTAGCATTAAGTGTCAGCCCAGCATGACATGGTTTGAATTAGCGGTAACTGTTTTAAAAGGTTTCCCCAATAGCTGGCAATTTCTCCTGCCAGTTCAACAGATTGACAGATACTGTAAATCTAACATGGGGTACACATCCCAGGAGTTTGTGCTTAAAAGCTGTCCCCTGGATTTGTAATGGAGCCACATTTCCTCAACGCTCTTCAGCCACCTCCAGAAAACATGCGGGAGAACTCGTGTGTGTGTGTGTGTGTGTGGGTGGAGAGCATAGGAATAAATCTCCGCTTCAGATGAGAACAAGGTGATGCGACCGGATGGTGATGAGACACTGACCTCTGATGGAGTACAAATTTCAGCTCAAATGATGAATATAAATACAATTTTTATCATCGATTTCCAAAGGACTGAGAAAAACTGTCATAATGTACTGCAGATGATTAAACGGCACATGCACTGCAGCTTCATTAAGAACAGCTTGTCTGTATTTGGTCGTGTTGACCCAAACCCAGCAGTTAGAGGATTTAAAGAAATGAGTCCACACTTTATTATTCTTATTATTGGTATTCACTCACTTTGCACTTACGCAAAGTCTTTTCTTTTTTTATCATCACCAACATAGTGAGAAGCACACTATTTGAATCATGCTTATGCCAGGTGCATTGCACTAAGGTGCCTCTGGGCGCAGACAGAAAAGGAAACAAAGATTTAAGGGATTAAAACTGAGTCGTGTGGCTGAAGCCCGATCCTATGGTATCAATCATGTTTTAATTCAATTTGAATTGATCAAACTGTGCAGGTGTTCTGTCATCAGAGACTGGCTTCAGTTATAGTGCCACCCTGTGTTCTCTTTGACTCCATGCATTCGCTGCTTTGTCAGCCTTCACCAGTGCTGATGTACTGTGTGCAGTATTGCTGTCTTCTGGCGGCTGTTGGCTGGTTTTAATCTTGGCCGTGCCCTGTAGTCCCCCACTGACAGATTATAGATGCAAATGTTTGGACATTGCTGTGTGAGCTGCCCTGCCTCACCCTCGTGGACTGTGCCCTCACTAATTGAGGCACAACAGCGCAGCCCGGTGGCCTAAAGTTTGTCAGTTAAAGAAGCAAGATTAACTCTCCCTCTTTGTGGTATGTTCCTCTGTTTATTTTGTACGTAGGACTTTGTGTTTTGTATGATTTCTTAAAATTTTTGCCTAATCTTAACCACACATGCAGGACTCAGGTGTCCCCCATTTTTCGCCTGTTCTTCTCATCCTCCTTTGCAAGTTGCAGTTTTTTCTAAGTAGCAGTGTTTAATTCCTCCTAATGTTCCGTCACACTTAGTGTATAAAGGCTTCTCGTATGGGTGATATTTTAATGCACTGACACTGTTCTTCATGCAGCACAAACCGTTCCTCAGCCGATGACTCATTAAGACAGGATGTCTTACTTTTTTTTTCTGCAACAGCTAACTGATGAGGTGATACGTGCTGTAATGGAGCTTTCATGAAGTTACAGCTGCAGAACCAATAACGTGTGAGAGGTTATGATTTGATGTTCTTGAAACGATGAGAGATGAAATATACATATGTACACAAAAAGACCAAAACCAATAATGAGTTTTTCCCAGAATAGTTTCCTGTTCTGTCGGGGGGGAACCATCCCCCAGACATCAATAATGTTTTTAAAACAGGTCACAGATGCATGGTTTAATTCTTTCATAGAGCTTTAATAATTACATTTCCATCATTTCCTAAAGCGACTGAGCATTTTGCTTTTTTGCAAACATTCCTCAAACACAAGCAAATAGCTTTCCGCAGCATTAATTTAATAAAGTATAAAGCAGCAGAGCCGTGCAGATCTGATTGAATCAAAACAACTTGTCACGTCCAACCTGTTGTTCCCCCGAACATAATTTAGCAAGCAACTGACCCCACAGCTACTGTTGTAGTTGCTGTATGGGCTCTAGGACACATCATTGGTCTGACATCACAGAAATGTATTCATGGAAAATTTTATTGTTTTGTAATAAACCACTAATCTCTGTGGAAAATCTCTTGTGCGTTTGTAAAAATATGTCTACCAGTTATCTGATGCTGGCATTTCTGCAGTTGTGCTGTACAGTTTCACAAATGTCGTAAAAATATAAACTAAAATTATTCTGCAGTGCATTTAGAGTCATGTCTGCCAGCTATCTGATGATGGCTGCCTTGTGTCTACAGTAAGTGTAGTAGTATAGTAATAGTCCCTAGTACTAGATGAAATTGTCCCTCCACCCAAAATGCTGCTTTTTATGCAATAAGTTGAAATACTGTGATGCTCATTTTGTTTTGTCATATTGTTGTAGAGTATTAAATTAACTTTTTCTATGATCCCTTTACACCTTTATCCTCTTACACCTGACTGAAAGGTCCACTTAGGATTTCCAATGTGTAAGTACAGTTCTTTGTACTTATATCTTATGACACTCTGCCCATTTTACCTGTGTGGCAGACGTCCTTGGTGCCCAGAATCTCCACAGATCTGTGGCATGTGAATGGAACATAGCATCATGTTTACTGAGCTGCAGGAGGAAGCAATCTCATTCTGACTGCCACTGTATGTGATGGATGTCCCCCTCGTCACAGATCCAAGGATTCAGCCTCACCCTGTGTCATGTTCAATCCACAAAGCTATGACATCTCGCATCTTCCTTATGGCTTTCTCCCTTGTTCTTCAACTTTGTCTGTGTCCCTGTCATGTTTCAATACATCGCTTTTTTCTCTTTGTCTTTGTTTTTCTGTCATGAGTGTGTGTGTGTGTGTGTGTGTGTGTGAGTGTGTGCGGGCACTTACCCCTGTTGTTCGGACTGAAACGTGCTTCCGCGATCATATTTTGGCTTTTTTTCTTTGTGGGGACAAAACGCTGGTAAATCACCAATGTTTGAGGGTTGGACAAGTAATGGGTATAGAGTTGATGCTGGAGTGAGTCTCCAGGAAATGTATGGAAGTCAATGTTAAAAACCCTACAAGGCGTCAGGGCAAAGAGCTCGTTCGATGAAGATTGAATCAGGCTTTCGTGCAGAGTGAACTAACTGGACTCTATAGTGAGTTCTACACTGAATGCAAAGGCACGAAAGTAGTTTGCTGTGAGTATCTGGTCCAACTTTAAGACAAGGGAGAGAATAACTGTTAGATTGTTGAACTCTTCCTTTTTAAAGTTGAAAATCTAAAAAATGAAAAACCTCTATCTTTGTCCCCCCCTTTGGCTCGTTCTCTTGATAATTCTGTGTGGTTATTCTGTTTATCTGTCTGTCCTATGACCATTCTCACTTTCTATGTTCTCTTTGTTCTCTCCTCTCAGTGCTTAGTGCACTATTCCAATTGTTCCATTTCCTGCTTTCTTTATCGTGTCCTCCCTCTTTCTTTGCCATCTCCAACTCGGTTATAATTCTCTTCCCTCCCCCGAGAAGGACACAGAAGAAGGAAAGGACCCGCTACCAACTTGCACTGTCCAAATGTTATTTCCCCTAATTCATCAGCACCAGCTTTTCCCCTCAGTGGAGAAGCAGGATGTTGGTGAGAGGGATGTGATGAAAGCCCCGTGATAGACAGGCTAAATTACTGGCAGTTCCAGTTCCTCTGGGACATGTTCCTCTTGAATACCACAGAATTGGTCGTCTTAGAATTCCAGCATTGAATTAAGGTTTCTTGATATATAGTAGCACCCAAAATGGAAAGAAGACCTCTTAATGAAAGTTCACCACTATATGTCAGACTGCATGCATTTAAAGCTGTTTTCAGATCATATTTTTTATTATTTATTTTTTGGATGAGCTTCTATTTGATACAAACTGCATCGGATTTTGCTGCTCATTTAAAAATTAAGCTGATTGCAGCTGCACTTTCAAAGTCCTTAGAAAACATCACAGTAAGAAGGGGAACTTTTTATTTAAAGTACAATGTAAATTCTAATTTGTTAACCGTAAATAAAGCATGAGAACAGAAAAAAAAGAAATTTGGAATAGGAATTTGTCATTTTCTGCAACACACCTGCCCTTCTTATCTCTCTTTCTCTGATGTATGCAAGTGCTTACCCAGTGCTCATATCAGTCCTTCTGTAGTCTTTCACACTGTACTGCATTAACATGAAATACATTTTACTTGCAGCACTGAAGAACTTAATTGTCCCTCTGTCCCTATCAAATACCAGCAGACGGCACTTCAAGGGCAGTAAAAGGTCAACGGTCAGCAGCACTGGGTTGATGAATTGCACCAGGCTGCTTTGACCCTGTTAAGTTTCCCTGGTGACTTTCTGCTTCCCACTGGTGTAGTAGTGTCATTGCCTCATTTGTTGTTACTGTAATCATTCAAGTTAGCTTTACTCAAAAACAAACTTTTATCGTCCCCGGTTGCTACAGAATCTGACAATTTCAGTTTCCTGTTTGGGCCACGCGCATAAACATGCACGCTCCCCGTTTAAATTCGCAAGCAGGTCAGTCTGACAGATCTCCAGCTTGACATGGAGCAATTAATTTCGGAAGATCAAAACAGCTATTCATGAGTGCATATTTAGCATATTTCCCCAGTTCGTGGAATGAGGCGTTTATGTCAAGCCGTCTGTGTAAAGTGGTGACAGCTGCCTGCCAACTGGTGTCCTGTCTCATTATCTCACACATATCCTGAACCCATGCTGCTACCGAAAACTACCTGACACCCCCAATGTCAGATGAAGGGAATATACTGTCAAACATTTAAGAGTCAAGTGGATGAGATTTCTAAGAGTCGTTTACGATTTGTGGAAATGTGGTGATATTAGCAAGTCTCATCAAAATTTAAATGATGTACTTTAATTTCAAATATTGCCATATTTTTCGAATCCAAGCGGCCATATTAATAAGTTTGTGGAAGGTCACATTTCAAACTAATCCTAAGACCTTCCCACTGATCTCAGATGCATTGTATAAAGTCCACAACATCTTGCTTCTCCATCCTCAGCGACCACATCCTTCTTTTTTCATTTGCCCCATGGAAGCATCTTTGGTAAAAGCACCTCTATTTCTCCTTTGTCGCCATGGAAACTGTCATAAACACATGATTGTGGAGCCAACCATGTTGGGGATTGTTCACAAAACATTTTTGCTGCAAAATGTCTTGTGTAGGCTTTGTAAAAAGATCACTGTTTGCATTTAAATAAAAATATATCTAAGTGCCTCCTAATGGACTTTAATCACACTGGAACTGAAGGTTACGGAGTTTCAGACCCATCCAGCTAATTCCAGTTCTTCCTATTACCGACTCACTCACCCTGTAACAAACTTGATCCTTTGCTTATGTTGTAATAACTATGGCTGCAATGGCGAGTGTGATGTTAATGCCACGTCCCCATGTTGAATTTGTGTTTGCCCGCGCTATGTTGTGACAATCTCGCTGCCTTTCTGCTGGTGACTTAGTCCATGTTTTGACTTGTGATGGTGAGTCTGAAAAGTGCTGCCATTGTCATCATCCAAGCAGCGTGGGCACATACCTCACATACCGATAGTTAACACAGGGTGAGGTAACTTAACTTTCTCTGTATGGACTTCAATGTGTGGAAAGTCCCTAATCGTTAAGCTTAGTGATGCAACATCCAGATGTGTCCTCAAGTGCTGTGAACCTGCCTCTGACATGTCTGTCACAAAGTAATAACAGTCTTCATGTCAAAAGTCTTTAGAGGGATGACATTTATTTCTCTGACTTAACAAATGTTTTGTTTTGTTTCTTCACTCTCCAACTCCACAGACGATTGGAAACAAAAAGCAGTCATTTCAGAAAGAGGTTAGAAATGTGAAGTGGAGCATTCAGCCAATGTCAGTTTGTCACTGTCAGCTGGGTCACCAGAGACCGTCGTCATGTGAGGCAGGAGGGGTTTGACACAAGGAGGTCGAAGTATTTCTAGTTTCCCCATTTCCCGAAGGAGAAGACATCCTGTCAGAAAACTGCATGAGCAGAGAGACAAGAGAGGAGCCACTCCGTGGGTGTAAATGATGCATTTTTCATCACACAGCATTGACGGTGGCCCTGGTTCACTGTGAAGGTGGGAGGTGGCACTGCGGGAATTCGAGTCTACAGTATATTTGCTCCCTGGTTTCAGTCACGCTGGATCCACTGGTGATTGGAGTGAGACTAAATGCAAATAATACAGTTGACTTCAGCTGATTTTGTTTTTTGTTATACAGATGATAAGAGGCAGATGTAAATCACGGGAGATTAAAAAAAAAAGGTGCTGATCATCTGTCTATGTAAATAAGTACTACACGTAAAAAAAAAAAAAAATCCAGCTAAAAGAGACAAGACTCTGATCACAGCGTGACTGAGACTTAAACAGATCGAGACAGAGAACTCTCAGGCTGAAAAAAAGTTTACTTTAATAATTATTTATAAAATTAAATAAAACTATATGAAAATATTAAACAGATATTATTTTATTTTGTTTTTATTTCTTAAAAAAAATAAAAAATAGCCTGTAGAATTATTGTCACTTTGCATCACTTGGTCTAGTTACAGTGGCTATAAAAACATTCAAGCACCTTTGGGAGTTTTCACCTCGTTCTTTATTAGAACACTGAATCACAGTCAATTTATTTTGGCGTTTCTGACAAGGAAAAACAAAACAGACTATGTTGTGTCAGAATAATAAGTTTACTTTATAGAGGTTTGTTTAATTAATAAAATAAATATAAAACTGCAAACAAGTGATTGCATCAGTTTTCTTCCTTTTGAAACCAAAGTCACCTAAATTACCCCTGCTGCAGCCACAGTCTCTAAGATCAACACACCTGTTGTGACAAAAAAAGGAAACTCATCATAACTGAGAGAGAGAAGTAATTACCTATTATATAATTACCATGGTCTTTCCAGTGTCCATGTTTAAGTCATGCACTTGTTTTGAAAACGTTCTACAGAAGCTTTATCTGTGTTCAACCCCACAGTGCGTTTTTTTTTTTTTCATTTAAAAGACTTACAGATGTTGGAAGTAGTGATTGATGGAAAACAGGAGTTGATGACACTGTGGGTGATGACGGTGAGGGTTGTTTGATTTTTAACAATCTTATTTAGACCTTTTTAACCTGCAGGACTTTTAGTGCTCTTGTACTCTTTTATTCAGAATCTATCAGCAATGTGCAGATATTTGTTCATTCTACTGAGACAATCAAGTCAAGTCAATTTGAGTTAAAATACAGAGACTAATAGTAAAAACGTACCATATATTAACTTTTGACACCTGCAATAAACAGTCAGAAAGTGAAATGTTACACGCAATTTTTCTAAACAGGACATTTAGCTTTTATTTTTTTTCCATGTTTTTTCAGTGACCAACGACAATAAATGAGTGAAAAAAACAGTTTGTAAATAGTAAGTAATGCAGATGTGGACCCCACACTGTAACCAACATTTTATTGTACGGCCTTAAATGTGTCTGTCTTCAGCCCACAGTCAGCTCAGCTGGAACAGACTGTATGACTTCACACGAAATGTGCTAGACCTTCAAATTTACCTGCAAATCTATACACCTGCTCCACATTAACTGTAGCTCCATAGTGAATTTTTGTCTCAGTCCTGTCCTTTACTATATGCACAAACCCAGGTATAGGAAATATTTATGATCATGTTTATTTATTTTTCTCTATGTGCAGTATAACGTACTTTTTTAAAAAATTGAATACCTCTTTCCTTTAAAACTTTAAGTTTAAGTTTGAATTCTGATACAACTGGCTTTAAAATCACTTATTAGAAATTATTTTAAGATGTTAATCGTAGGCTAAATCTCTAAATGTCTGTGTCACTTTTAAGGTTTTGGTTTAGACCAAAACTCATTTAATAGTATATGTGATCGTAGCTGAAATAAGCTAAGAATGACTATTAGAAATCGAACGCATTCAACTATCAAACATTTTCAGCCTTGTGAGAAATATCAAAGACACACTACATAATTGCCCTTACATCAGCTCAGACCGATATACTTCTCAGCTTGTCATAACTAGTCATTTACAGTGTTGTATCACACTTTTTGGACCAGCAGAGGTCAGCGGAGCAGCTCTTCTAAAAAGGCCCACATCCTTGTCAGACCCTGTCAGAGCTGCCACTAAACTCCCCACATTAATGAAGCCCCGCTGCTTCTGCAGCAGCTTCAGGGACGTCCTTTAGTTTCCACACACACATTCCCGTAATGACTGACTGAGGATCACTTTACTCCCCCACATACCAGTGACGGGCTTGTTTTGCTCATGTCTCAGGGATCTGTGGTATGTACAGTAACAACATCGGAGGCATGCTTTGATTCACCTTATGTGGCCAGGAGATATTTTTAAAGCAGTGCAGCCAGCGCAAGAGTGGGTTTTATTTTTACCGGCAGTTTATCAATACAATCAAAGAAGCAAAGAAAATTAAAATCTACTAGTTTGGAGGTTTTAGTTTCTGTGGCTTGGTTTTTCCTTGAATGCCTCTAGATGGCACTGTTCTCCTGTCTTTATGGGGCATTTTCTCCACTTTCCTGTACATTCTTTTTACTCTAACACAGTTTCCACAATTTAAAAAAATACTGTACTCTTCTTGCCTTCGCATTATTTCTTTATTGATACATCAGCAGTGTATATCCAAGAAAAGCCAACATGTCAAAATCTTATAGATGTCAAGATCCCCCAATGTCGTCACTCCTTCTCACATACCCTACAGCCCATGCCAGATATGAGTAAAGCAGAATTATTCACCTGATGGTCAGAAAATATTGAACATGAGTTTTCCATTTACATTTATGTTTGCCTGGAAATGAGTCTTGGATTTGTTTGTAGCAGAGCTGCACTTCAGACTAAATGTTAATTTACTCGCCACACAGTGAGTATTTGAGACTGAAAGGTGACGAGCAGACAAGCAGGCGTGACCTATGATGATATATCATGTCAGAATTTAGCATTTTCCCCTTGCAGTAAGTTCTGTCAGCTATTGCCAGCAGCTTCCAAAACTCTGCTTGGCTTGTGATGTCACTGAGGCGGGAGACTACTGGGCATGACTGTTAGATTGAACCCACCGCACCCGGAGGCTGGTCTTAGTCATTTCCTCTTTGGCCCGCGCCGTGTGCCTGCTCAGCCCGGGCCAGACCGTTCCTGTTTGGATTCCTGCAGGAATGGGTAACATTCACCGTGGAAGATTTTAGTTTGGAGCCTTGCCGCCGCCACAGTGGTGCCACATTCTTTCTTCTTTCCTCTTCACACAGGCTGGAGAAGAGCAGACCCATCTGAAGACATGAAGAGGAAAAGAGGTCTTTCGGATAGGACGCCAGTCATCCGGGTGGAAATTTGTTCCATCACATTTCAAAAAGGGTTCATGTTGCCTGTGAAGCGCTTCCTGAGTGACATTTGCTTTAATTGGAGAAATACAATATGTATTTTTACTAGAAAAAATTAAATATTTTATACAATAAACTGTTGCCGGTTTGTGTAACTATTCTTCCTCTGCAGGTGTTGGTGAATCCTGTGTGGTGTGCTCCTGTACTGTATTGACATTGTTTTAAATAAGGAAAACATCATCATCCTGAACACATGTCCAAGGTCAAAAGATGCTTCAATATTATCATTTCACCAGGAAATTGTGAATTGTAACGTGACTAATCTGTGATAATTGAATTTCACAGACATTGAAACAAACCTCCTACGTCAAGATTTATATCACAACTCTCATCCAGGCTGATTTAAAATGGGTTTAACAGCAGAATAACAGCTTTAATCCAGTTAGGGAGCTCGAGGTCAGAGCAATCTACAGGGCCGACATCAAGTTTTAAATTCTTCCTGTGAGACTAATCTTAACTTCTTCTTTGAAAACTGCCCAAACAGGGAATTATTCATTGTGACCCAGTTACGTTTCAACCACATGCTATTAACTATAACCATTCTTTTGTCTGTGGCATTTCCTTAGTCAAGTCTGATTAAAATTATCTTTGAGCTGACTCCGGTTGCAAGGCTTAAAATGGAAATATTTGTGTGTAATATTGCACATGGTCCCTTTAAAAAGCAAAAAACAAAAGTCATTTTTGAAGGTCTTCACAGCACAGTTTGCAAGATGCTGACAGTATCGGGTGGGTTTGCATTTTTGATTATATTGGGATCTAAAAGAACTTCTGCGCTGACCGAGGTGCCCTCGGGCAAGTCACTAAACCCAAAGTTCCTCTCGGTGAGTCAGGTCAGCTCATGGCAGCTGCTGTCACCAAAATGTGTGTGTTGGTGTGTGAATGGGTAGAAAGCAACACTGAAAACTCCTTTGATGAATCCGCTGCACAAGCAGACAATTTACACTATACTATAAAAGTAAAGTAAAGTTGTTCCTGAAAAAATAAAAAATAAAAAAGCAGCTGGATAAACTTCACAAAATTGTAAATTTCATCTTCAAAACAACTTCCAGTGCAGTGTGTCAGACGAATCCTCCAGAAGTCATCTGCTGCCGTGCTCCGACACCATCTGGCTTAAAACGTGCCTCTGGAGACACACAGATGCAAGTGCTCATCACCAAATAGCAGTTGGTTGAAGCATCTTAGACGCCCTCTTTGGTAGGTTGTACACTACGTGAGTCTTACTGAAGTGTTTTACACAAGAAAACTTCTTCCATCATGTCAGCATTGAGTGTGCTGGTTATTTTGACCAGGTTTTTTTTTTTTTTTTATAAATCTCTTTCCTAAAATGTTCCCAAATGTATGAAAGTGCATTACTAATTGCTGGAGGCTAGTTGACTATCTGCATTGTGTACTGGACACTCATCCACAGGGACCTACTGTCTCAGAAGAATGAGAATGTGAGACTACTTCTTGTTTTGGAAAAGTTTTTTGTTTTCATTTTAAAATATAAATTATTATTATTAAAATAATAATTTAGCTGTGACCAATTTTGTTAATTCTGATGTTTTCCTGCAGTGTTAATTTGCACGTAGGAAAACAGCATTTTTTTTTGTGTGTGTGTCCTTTCGTCTTATCCCGTGAGTTCAGGGTCGCCACAGTGGATCATTGTCCGCATGTTGATTTGGCACCGTTTTTACGTCGGATGCCCTTCCTGACGCAACCCTCCCCAATTTCTACCGGGCTTGGACCGGCACTGCACAGCTGGGAAGGGGAATGGGCTGTTAGGGGTTCAGCCTCTTGCCCAGAGCCACTTTTCCATATGGCAGAGACCGGGAATTGAACCACTGACCCTGTGGACGACTGCCTTTATCAACTGAGCTACAGCCGCCCTACCTGAGAAAACAGCATAAAAGCTGAAAAAAGAAACAAAAACACAGACACAAGCAACTTATGCCATGGTCCTTCCCCCCAGTTTTTTTTTTCCCGATGTCCCTCAAAAGCACAGCTTAGTTCCTACACCTGCTTATACAACGCACAGTGAACGGCCTCCTCTATGACTCATGACTGGGGCCTTGCTCACAGTGCTGATGCTTGGGACAGTTGGTTTTGTACATTTACACTCACTATGCAAAAGTAAAGAAACGGTTATGTGACTTACTGTGTTTGTGTCTAAGAAAAGGTGAAATAACAAGGTGAAAAACACAAAGAGAACGATTTAGCATCATGTGATGCGTTGGCAGCTAAAGTCTCGACAGATGAGTAATCCTCCTCAGTCTGCTGCGTGCTCCACATGCCACACCTCTCTCATCACAAGATCTCTAAATATAGAATGTGACATCTACAGCCCACGATTGTTTGATTGTCCCATGGCTGTCTGGACACAGATGCTCGAGATGCCAGCACATGGAAATGTCTCGCCTCCGTTTTTAGTTTGTGTGCCCACGTTTGTCTCTGCTGATTCTGGTGCAGGTTTCATACCTTAACTTAGGAAGTAACAGCACATGCTGCAGTATGTTCTGTTACAAAGAGGAGAACTGACCCTCGTGCAGGCACAAAGACTGTAGGGAAGACATCCTTTAAAGGCTAAGTTTAAAGACCAAACGACTTCCCCAGCAACTAAATCTATCCCAAGATTCTTTGCATGCCCCCTGAGTTAAGACATGGCTCTTGGTCGGGAAGGCTGTCCACTAATAACGGGGTCTGTGGTTTGATCCCTGTCTCAGAGCCAACACAGAGACATACACAGACAAATGTCCAATCACACTCACGTTCACACATACGGGCAGTTTTCGAGTCACCAATGAACCTAGCAGGCATGTCTTTGGACTGGGGGAAGGAAACTGGAGTGGCTGGAGGAAACCCACGCAGAACTCCACACAGAAAGGCCACGGTCGGCCGGGGATGCGAACCCTCAACCTTCTGGCTGTGCAAATGTAATTTAATGAATCTTTATTATGAAAACTAAAGCTCATGACGATGTACCTCTTAAATATAACTCAGTCATTCGCTAAAACCTAGTGTTTGGTTTTATTTACTTTTTTAAACTTACTTTTAGTTTCCTGATGCATCTTCATAAATACATTTGTATTTAATCGTCTTACCACAAACTAAACCAATCACTAAATAATGCAGACAGCAATAATTGCACCCTGTGTCACTGATGTTGTTACTGTTTATGAGACCAAACAAAAACCAAAGACTACATCGAGTATTCAGAGTATGTATCCAGGCCAAAGTTGAATGTTTAGAGGAAGGTCAAGAGGTTTTGTTTGATGGAGCTTGTTTTCCCTTAAAACTGCTCATTAATCAGCTAAAGCTGAATGGAACAAACTGTTGAGGCACAAGTGCAGTAAATGCTTTTCTTTTCTTGGACCCAGCATTGTATCTTTACCGGGAAAGGATTGCCCCAAACTTTCCCAATTGCAGTTTGAAAATAAAAGCAGGGCCAACCGGTGGTTAACGCTGCCATGCAGCCCTCTGAATGATCCTCCTCAAATGTCTGTGAGCAACACTTTGAGCCAGCTCCAGGAGAAATGCTATGCCTCTGACCCTGCATGAACTTCCAGCCTCCCCCAGAATCAGAAAAATGAAAAGTAAGTGGGAAATACAAAGCTTTGGTATAACATGCCACAGAGTAAGGCTTTATCCATGCAGCTGGCAGGAGCCTCTGCCGCACATCTATCCCCCTATAATCCTGATTTGGACGTGATCACAGATGCACATCATTGCACTAAAGAATGTGTCTCCTACTTGCTTTGTGCTTCATCTGTCACAGATGAGATTGAAGCTATTTACTGTAAAAATCTCAAATGTCTCCCTAAATGATTTTATTTGATTGTATTGATACGCAGCAGAGAGACACTTTTTGTTGGAATTGTTCATTTCTCTTAAACCTGTGATAAATAGAAGGGAACATTATAGAAAACAAACCATCAAAGCTACAAGCCCCGAATCAGAAATGTGCTTTAACAACACATTTTGTGGTTTGCATATAAATCTATACATTCAAACTAACAAGTGATGGCAAACGGAGACGCTCACAGAGTCGGAGTGGGATTTGTAGTCTGTGATAAATTCAGCCAGGACAGCTGAGTTAAATCTCCTCTGAGTTAGTTTTTCCTCACAAAGAGGGGATGTGATTAAGAGATCCTGGGAGTGTGCCAGGCCTGCAAAAGATGTTCCTTTGTGCAGCCAAAGAAATGAAACAGACTCTTATTCATTGTGTGCTCCGATTCCACAAATCTCCAAGCTCTGAATTACAAAGTACGTGGCTTTCTGGTGAAACAAGCAAGTTTTGACACGACTTTATCTGACACGTGTTGACATTCTTTCAATCTCCTTTCTAAAGTCCTTATCAGTGTGAGGTGAACTTGATCCAAGAGGTGTGTGGCAGGACACTTGTGTTGTGCCTGGTGGCTTTTGTGCTCAAGGAGACAGAAAATAGGTATTTTTTGGTGCCGTTGTTTATTTTTTTATTTTCTTGTTATCCTGCCGTGTGTGGGACTTACTGGGTGTTCTGACAGTGGCCAAACTCACCTGGAGACACTGGGCATCTACAGAGAGTCTGTAATGCTCCAGGTGCTTCCAAGACGTTCTACATGGCCAAAGAGTTATTAAGGCCTTTCAAAAAACAGCGTGAATTGTACACTACAACCACGCTGGGTTCTATTTAAAAAGGTCTGACAATAAATAAGCTACTGAGCACTTTTTTTGCAGACATTTGCAGCAGAGAAAATGTCACGGTGGCAAACCAGAGTGTTTATCAGGGCTGAGCCAAGGTTACAAAGATAAAGACTTTGTCTGTTTGGCTGTTGTTTGGATTCTGACCAGGCAACAGCCGGCTGGGCACAGCTGAGACCCACTGTCCCAAATTATTCTCATAAACTGGCTCCAAGACGAAACTCCCCCCCCCCCGTTTTCGTATCCCGTGGAAACAAGGAGATAAACAGAATAGTTCAACGGAACTCAAAACATGAAGATAAAATGAAGAGAGAGCGAAAGAAATATAAGCTTGTTATCTGAGAAAACAAGGGTCAAACTGTGTATATACTGTAAGAAACAGGAACAGAGAAATTGTAAACACTTCACAAATCATCCTTAAACTAAACCTTGTGACATTTCTCTTATTTAGTACATTTTAAATACTCCAACTCCTTATTTAACATATTTTAACATGGTCGATCTACCTGAGGACATGGACGTGCAAAAGCATTGTCCTTCAAGGCACAGGAATTTTAACGTGACACCCATTTTATTTTTCACCCCACTAATTAAACTTTTATCATGGATTTAAATAATGCATTTCTTTGTTCAGGGTCAAGTTCCGTTTTGGTGTTTTGTCAAATCGGCCTAAACCCACTGATGTAGTCGGCGGAGGGTAAAGCATCACCTTACTATGGGGTCACTTTTGTGCACGTTCAACTTTTTGTTACAAGATCACAGGATTTGCCTTTGTGCAGACCAGATTTCATTGGTAGGGAGGAAATTAATTTGGATTTCATCTTTAATGCATCAATAAATGACAGAACTTTGGAACGAGTGATTTGGTTCCAGATACTGAACTTCATCTGGATCGTGGTTGAATCACATTTTTCTAATACTGAAAACAAATGCTTGAGTGTGCTGAATCAGCTGAGCGGCTGTTTGTAAAGGCTCGTTAGGAGGGTGGCACATGACCTGCTGAGCTGTACACACCGTTTTTTCAGTGGTCTAGTCACAGTGGGATGGAATATGGTAACACTGGAAAACTGTCAGGGAAAGTCCAGGTCCTAAAGCTTGTATATCAAATGATCTGATCTTAAACGTTTGTTTGTGGCGAAATGAGGTTGAACCCCTAGGATTATTAATTTAGTAGAAGAAGAAATTAGAGCCAATCAGGTGTCAGTCTGGGAGGCCCTATTAGTCCAAGAGGTCACGAGGAACTCCAGCGTAACAAATCAGTACTCATGAATCCACTATCAGGAGAACAATCAGCTGCAGTAGAGGGGAAATAGAGAAAGCGTCTACAGTTTGCCTTCTATGTGGATAAGCCTGGAGGCTGTTGGCAAAATGTTCTGTGGGGAGATGAGACCAAAGTAGCACTTTTTGGCTCAAATAAAAAACATTTTGTTTGGCGATGACCAATCGCTGCATTCCAACAAAAAGTAAGAACCTCATTCGATCTGTGAAACGTGGTGGTGGCAGTTTCCTGATTTCTGCTTCGCTGCCTCTGGTCCAGGACAACTTGCCAGTATTGATCGAGCCATGGATTACGAGTTGTTCAGCCAAACAAACCAAGCGCTTAAAGTGGGATTAGATTTTAGCCCATATTTGGGAAGAAATACACACAATTCTAAAGGGTTCACAAACTTTCGAGTGCCATTGTTAATTGTTTTACACATGCACAAATTGACATTTGTCTCAGTATATATTTTTGTGTGAGGATATGCACAAACACATTTGTTGGAAGGAAGGAAGTTCCACTGCTGAGGACTCTGGGAACTAGAGTGGTTTTCTAACACAATCACACAAAGGTACAGTCTCCAATGATGAAGTAATGAGGGTGCGGAGGAGTTAAAACAACAGCCAAGTGAACGGGTGGCAGGGACACAAGAAAACAACCCTCAGAGCCCCGTCGACTCCAGCTCTGAGCCCCAAACACGCCGTGTTTACAACAGCATAAAAAAGCAGACTTGCTGCTCCGGCTCAGCTTACAGAGCCACAGATTATTTCTGACCGTGCTTTGACTGATACCCATGAGAGATAAATGCCTTTGGAGATGCATTGTTATAAGATGAAAATGAATAAACAGAAAAGTGCTCGTAAAAGGGAATAACGCTGATTTATGAGCTTATACACTTCATAATGTTCAGTCACTGAGCTTCCTCTGAATAACATGCAATATTCATAATGACATGGTTAGTGATGTTTTGATTCCAAAAAACATGAAATTGTACTGACAATGTTGTAGTCAAAGCAAGTGAAGCGTCTTTGGCGTTGGGAGGGTTATTGACCAATTATTGATCTTGCTTTAAAAGGATTGCTGGTCACTCAGGTGTCATTAGCAATAGCATTTATGCGCAGTATTGAGAATCAGGGCTACTTGTGCAACTAATATTGAAGTTTTAGCTGAAGTTTTTATCAGATCACCTTAAAATATCGAGAAACTCTAGCTGGGTAAAGGTCTGCAGCGTGATGAAATTGTTCATTTTCGACTGGCGTTGATCTCATCACGACATCATCGCAGTGATTTTGATCCCATGAGCATTGATGTAGGTGAGGAGGACTTTGGCCCGTCTCTCGATAACGTCGATCAGCTTGTCGATGCCCTGCCGGCCACCCTGGCTCTCCCAGTAGGTCTGGTCCAGGAACAGAGACTGGAGGAGTTTTTCCCTCAGCTTCCTGCTCCTCAGCACTGATACTGCCTGCTCCGGAAGCCTGGAAAGACATAGGCACAGGAACAGCTTAACCTAATGTTGGAAACTGCGGCAACTTTAGGAATGTTTCACAGAGAACAATGATGAACTAGCTGATGGCCAGAAATAATCTAAGCATTCTTCACTGTGTGTGTAAGTGCACGACTATGGCACAAACTAAACAAAGGACAGGAGCTGGAATCAATTCCCAGTTTTTACTGAAAGCAATTGTCTAAACTACTGAGTGTGGCTACAGTCGGAAAAAAGAGGCAATACAATTAGTTCAGAGCTTTGTTACTGCTTCAAACAGTTGGTTAACACTAAAATAAGCCCACCAAACTGAAAAGATAGTTATTAACTCAAACTCTAAGGACTGTAAAACAGAATAAATTAAGTTCAGGGCATGTTAGTACAGTATGTGTAAGCAACCATTTAATGTAGCTGCATGAACAAGAGCTACAGTAGTTTTAACTACTTCATGCAGATACTAGTCCAGTACTTCCTATCTAAAGTGTGGACCTCTCTAACTGGTCCTAAAGTACACTGCCCTGCTTGTTGAGGACTGAGGACCTCTCAGATTCGGCTGTTCCCTTTCAGGGGTCACCACAGCAAATCACCTGCATCCATCTAACCCTGTCCTCTGCATCCTCTTATCTCACACCAACTAACTTCATGTCCTCTCTCACTACATCCATAAATCTCCTCTTTGTTCTTCCTCTAGACCTCCTGCCTGGCAGCTCCAACCTCAGCATCCTTCTACCGATATATTCACAGCAATGCAATGTGATAGATTACAGTTGTAAATTAAATGCAGTGAATTTGGCTCCGAATGTGGAAAGGTAGAAATATGAAGTACTATCAAACTGAAAGAATCAAGTAAAGTACTGTATATCCAAAATACAGTGCTTGGCTTGGTTACTCCTGATACTGCTGTAGCAAAAGAACATACATGAGTTATGACGTATAGTATTTTCTGGCCATTTTACCAGTTTTCTAATGGGTTAAAGCTCCACAAATCAACAAAGGTTACCATGACACCTCATGTCTTTTCTTTGCAGTTGGTTCCAATCAAAAACTAAACGAGTGACACATTTTGTGGTTCACCTCCCTAAATTCCAAGAGTATTTTATTTCCGTCACCGCCAGAGGAGTTTACTCAAATGTAAACTAAAATGACAAACCTCAACAGAGAACGGTTCCACGTGATCAAATAAAATCTAAAGCTTTACACCAGATGGGAAGCTACCGCTTATGAGGATCGAGAAGAATCCATGTTTGGGGAGGCGTTCTTGCCAAGCCACTGTTTGTTTTCTGCCTCCCTGGTGTCATGACTCACTATGATTTATTGATCAAAGATTGTAGGGATGAAAGCAAAACCTACCCTTTGTTGAACCCGATCTAAATATTTGTAAATGGCACAGTATAAGGTTATAATAGGGTTGTAGCCGTAGCTTGAAAAGTTCACAACAGGGTTTGAAAGATAAAAACACTGCGTTTTGACATATTTGCAAGCTGGAATCTTGTACGAACAAATGTAGAGACATTTGGAAATTTGAAATTTATTGATATGATCTGAACATACTCTTTGATTCCCTCTAGCAGCCTGAAATCCAGGTTGTCTTCATTGCGATCGAAGAACCCCTTGTTGTCGGTGAAGACTACGTGTCGGGGGTCATGGTTCCTGTGGACGATATTTGCCACTTGTATGTGGTCCTGGTCCCCACACTGAGCTTGCTGGCCCAGTCCTACACACACATCCTCCTGCCGGGGTCTGAATCCACAACAACTCTGATCCAGACGGTTGTGAATCTGACAAAGAAACATAATCTATCAGAGATTATTGTTAAGGTAAAGATGCAGTCAAAGATAGTATTGGTATTCATGTTTTTTCCTTTCTGCAGAGCTTAAAGGAAAAAACATTCTGTTTTTTTTATTCTGTAACTGATGGTTCTCTGTCGATTATTTCCCTGACCGAAAGCCAAAGTCATAACGTGACAGAGACAGAAACACTAATGTGATAGGTTTGTTCTTTCTCTTTTTGACGAGTGCTGTTGGTTTATTTGCTAAAAATTGAACTTCAAGGAGACCATTTGACCTCTGAGTGTCTGAGATTCAAAACAGCTTTTTCAACTTTTGATGCTGCACACTTTTTAACCCTATTGCAACATCACTGACCCCTTTTCTGTACAGGAACACCAACGCCACATTCCCACAACAGCCCCCAACTATTCTTCATTCTGAGTGCATCATTAAACATTTGACTCTTACAACAGCGTCTTCACTATATTGAAGAAAGCAGGAAAAGCAGCATTTGAGATGTCAGATGTTTCAGGAAGGTTTAGGTGCCACTAACGGGCAACTTTCTGAGAAACCAGTGAGCTGGAGCAACTTACACAGGTGCTAGAAAGGAGTTTTAAAAATCTGTGGATAGTTAAAATATGAATGTGATGGTTTGTACAGTGTCAGAGTCAGAGTCCTTAATTCCATATAAGTTCACTTATATACAAAGGTTATTATAGGGCACGTGTAAAGGAAACCGGGGAATGTTAGTGTGGAACTATATAATAAACACCGAGACGTGACTTGACCTGCTGAGCTCCTAACTTCAAACTGTGTACAGTCCAAAACAGTCCAGTATGTGCATGTGGATGCATTTATACTGGAGTAATAATGGATAGTTCTATATTGCGTGAGTGTTCATGTTGTTCTTACTTTGGCAACACGTCCTGCAGAGGCCAGCTCAGAGCAGGTAAGTATCTTTGTATATTATCAATAATTGCAGTTTGATTGTTATAATTCAGTTTTATAATGTCTTTGATAAGATGTTTTTACTGCTCGGAGACAATATTCATTCCTTTATTTGTAATGAACCGTAACTAATGGACACAAATAATCAAAACTGTCGCACTATGACAGTAACAGTTATTTAAGTAGTAGGAATTTAATAGTCCAAATAATTTCACAAACTCCCTCTACAATATTTGGTCCTTCCTGTTCTCGCCGTGGATTAAAGAATTCTCCAGGGATGGGTCAGTTAACCCCCTTTTAGGTTTTAATTGGAACCAAAATGTCGCCTTGTGAGGCTTCCCACACAGGAAACAAGCCCTCTGTGCAGCCAAGAGAAAATACCTCCGAGAGTATTTAACCATTTTTTTTCTGCAGTAACAGCTGTGGGAGCATGTTGCTGATGTCCGACAAAAAGACGTCTACAAAAGTTATTTGTGAGGCATGTTTGGAATCCAAGCTAGGGGAGGCTTTAACAGGACAAAATCAAACACACACTCAGAAACGTGGTGGGCATTTTCTTTCTACGTTCAGTAAAATGTGGAATCGATCCAACTTCAGTGCTTGTCACTATCGCTGTAAGCTTTCATTTTTCAAACTGCCTTTATTACCTGTAACAAGAAGTCAAACAGAGCGAGTTTACTCCATTCGTAATGATGAATGGTGGAGCAGCCTGAGTTGGGCTTTGGGCTGATGTTTTTATGCCAAC
This sequence comes from Channa argus, assembly GCF_033026475.1. Taxonomy (NCBI): domain Eukaryota; kingdom Metazoa; phylum Chordata; class Actinopteri; order Anabantiformes; family Channidae; genus Channa; species Channa argus. The sequence goes on from NC_090206.1 coordinate 21,984,447, forward strand.
ATCTTTGTTTCAGGGAGGTCTGGTACTCCCCCCACGTTAACCTCACAGTGGCTGAAGGTGCAGCAGGGCCTTCTGGGTAAAGGGACGCGTCCCATGACACCACTGGACAGGGTCGACCATCTAAACAGGGAGCATAGAGAGATTATGTGGTCGAGGTTGCAGCAGTGTGTTTCATCAAGGAAACAGCGAGCGTTAGCACTTGAAATGACATTTCTTGTTTCGCAAAAAGACACATTTTTACCAGCGAGTCCCTGCTGCTTTCCGGAACATTTGCTGAGATAAGAGTCCTTAAGGGAATTGTGATTTGCATTTCTACAGCAGGGCCAAATGCTTGGAAGATTAAGTAAATTAGCCTGCTGTATCAAATGCGTTGGCTGCTCTTTGGCTGTAGTGAGTTTTCAAAAATGCCTGTTGTGTAAAAATGCTGCGCTGTATTTGGCACAATCACCAAAGTTGAGAGCTGGACGTTCAGTAAATGCAACCAACAATACAACACAACTGACGGTTCTTCGTCACAGACTTTGAATATGACTGGCCTGGAACCAACCCTCGCTCGCTGTCTCGAATAAAGGCCTGCGGAAACCTGTGCAGGTAACGTTTCAGCTTCTTTCTCAAAAGCATGAGCTTGTTTGGTCAGTAGGCAGCTTCACAGCACCTTTCATCTGTCCATAGCCTGTAGTGAGCAAAGCACCACCAGAGGTTTACTCTGTTGATTAGTCTCTGAGTTAAAGGTGAGTACATTTTGTGCTTGGGTGCAGTGCAGTATAAATTATAATGACGGCCTCCATAACCACCTAAATGTGTGACAGAGCTGCTCAGATTCTTTTCAGGGTGATCACGAATCACGCTGGTACTATTTGTGGTTTCAACCTCATTCTCCACTCATGGACAGTATGTTCCCCCAAACCTGCGACCTCTTTGACCCCTCTGTTCATCACTTGCTTGCATCATCAGGTAACAATACATTTGGTTTTATAAGCTCTCGATACTGAGGAAAAGAAGCTAATTTAACTGGTGGCCTACCGTGTAAAAAGCTGAACGCTCTGCTTACAGCTGGTAACGTCCTGTTCAGCCCCAGCACCCTGTCTAAATGGAAAGCAAAGACCTCAGTGCTGTCCACGGGATTGGTGATGATTCCACACTGTCCTCCGCAGACACTGTTCCGTTTGTCGTTGTGTGGACTGGTGGATGCCAGCTTTGGTTCACCCTCAAACATCAGAAGTGGTGGAAGTTCTCCACGGGAGACTTCTCTGATGCGCAAAACGTTGGCATCCGCCAGAAAGCGCATGGCGGCCACGTCCTGTGCGCTGAACCATGGCGGCGCCCTTTGGCTGTAAATTCTTATAGTGCTAACGTGGGGGTCTGCCACTCCATCTTTGTGAGATTTCGGGATTAGACGCAAAGACTTGTAATCAGCCTCCTTGGTTTCTGTCCAGGAGCTCTTGGGTGCAAAGTTGCCTTTGGTATCAGGTTTGTTCTGCGTAAAGGTTGAATTGGTAGATTTATTCCTCCTCACTTTCCTCCTTAATTTTGGTCTGATTGTGCCCCGAATATGTGCTGGTTTAAGCCTCTTAGACTTCAGAGTTATGTACACCACATTGGACCGGTTCGGGATGACTAAGCTCGCCCCGGTTTGCAAGTCCACGGAGCCTAGCGGGGCATCATTGGACTGTAAATTATACGGTCCACGGGCGTGCCGGTTTTTGTCGCGGTCAGTCCTTCTGTCCCGGTGCTGCTGCGAGTATCCAACGTGTGATACCACAAAAACCAAGTACACGACACACACGGTCGCAAATATCAAACTCCTTTTAGAGAGCGGGCGCCTCCGAATTCTGCTCGTCAGGTTTAGAAAGGGGAAGCACAGCCAGTGAAAGCGACACTTCCCCATTAGAACCTATTTTATTGTCATGGTTTTGCGTCTTTTTGCGCCTAACCAGGGAGGAGCGCACAACTTCCGAAAGTCATTTTAGAAGGGAGGATTTGTGCCCACACAGTGCACAGAGGCAAAACAGCGCCGTGTTGGGAAACTACCCTCCAATCTGAACTTTTTTTTAAATTATTATTATTATTTTATTTATTTTAATGTCGACACAACTTCTGCTGTGGATAGCTATAACATCATACTGTGCCGAGAAATCCGGTCATGTGAAAGCATTTAAAACTGTCCGTAAATCCCCAAAAGGTTCTAAAATGAAGCAAGTCACTGTTTGGAGAACCTTCGAATGTCTGATGTAATAACCAGGGGGAATTTATCAGCGTCGTGGCTCTACGCGCATTTAAGTGTAGGAACTGAAGGAGTACTTTAAGGTTTTATGTCGGCATACTAACAATAGTTGATCCATGATTCATTCATGCGGTACAGGCGACATCTGCTGGTTCATTTCCCTAATTATTATTTAACTGAGTGCATGCTGATCATATGATGGAGATAGATTAGACTGGAATCGAATAGCCACACATTTACCTGCAGGAAGCAAATATTTCCTCTGCTGCTATAGGGCTGGACGCAGCAGCCCATTTAGAGGATTTCCTGACTCCAATAAAAGCAAGTTTAAATATAGATCTATTGTATTGTGGCCTGTCACGACTACTGGTGTTAGGATAAGTGTTGCCCTCCTTAACATTCTGGGCACGTGAGTCACACACACTTTTAATTTGAGTTTAAGGGGTTTTATTTTAATTTTTTATTTTTTTTATTCATTTTAATTGCAGTGGTAAACTACTGTAGATGGAGGTGCGGCACCTTAAAACTTGAGCCGCGGCTCTTGCACGATCATTGTCTGACGCTGTTGGATGAGGACGTGCTGCTCAGTTTGATGATCAGCTGATTGGCAGCAGCCGCAGACTCCTCACCGCCGCCGCCGCACACACGCAAACTCACGGCCTCCGGCGGCTTTTAACACTGTGATCCTGGTTACATCGCGGAAAACAAGTGTTTTCTTTTAACATGCTGCGAGCAAAATGCCCACGTCTGTTTGTATTTGTTGCTGCTCTATCGATGGTGAGCTGCCGTCGGACTGAACAAGGTGCGTAAACTCTAATTGGTCAGTGAGGAATGTGGAGCCGCAGGAGGCTAAAAGGTACCTTGGATGTTAGCTTTGCTTTATTTCAAAAGGTGATGGACACGATGCGAGTGAAAAAGTGGAAACATTTGATTTCACCTTTAATTCAACCAATATGACTCACTTCGCCTATGGAGTTGCAGCAAACGCAGCTGCTGCGTTGCTGTATGGAAGCACGTTTGTTCCTGTCAAGCGGATAGAGACAGGAGATGGTGAGCGAGCAGGATTTGACATTATTACATTTTCTGTATTTGAAGTTCATGATATTTAATAGCATGATCGTTAGAGCGTGATGTGAGGCCTGCGGTGTTTGTGAACTTTCCTCTTTTGTGTTTACAGGGATGTTCTTTCAGTGGGTAATCTGTGCGGCCATATGGGCTGTTTCTATGGTTGGAGACATGATGCTCCACTCACCTAAATTTCACCCTTTTGCAATGCTCGGGGGGGTGATTTGGGCTACAGGTATGGTCTTGTCAAAGTTCTGTGCAGTTTGAGATGGGGATGAAGTCTGGCTGGATATCCTGTCAGCAGCAGATGGACTGTTTAAGGATATGTTTTTATGTCCATCTGCTGCTGCCCATCATAAAAAAACTGGCCGACGTGCTTCCTGTGAGAGATGACCAACTTTGAGGACATTGACCCAATTAGGAGAACACATGACCGCTTCCACTGTGGGATGATATCCTACTTAATTTAATCTTCTTTAAGCACACTGACATTTTTTTTTAACCTGAGTTTCAAGTGCACAATGTTTGATATGAAACAAATGGTTTCCCCTGGTTTCATCCCAGTTTCGAACGAATGCTGCTTTGTGTATTGCGTGACAGCACTCTAGTAGACAGTCATCCTGTGTGACAGCAAAAACATTCAGCTGACAAAGTTTGCATCCCTCTCATGTTAAAGGGATCCGCTGTGGCCACCCTGATCTCACGGGATAAGCCGAAAGGACCAAAAAATAAAAATAAAATAATAATTTTTGACCGTTTTTTTTACTACTTATGATCAAAGACCATTTGTTCTAGCTGAGTGTACATTATGTTTAGGGGGAAGCAAACTTAACCCTAAACCTAGTACAATGAACGATGTATGTTCAGCTAGTGCAAATGTTCTTATGATCATCAAGTAACAAAAAATGTCTAGAAGTGTTTGAAAATGTTTGACTAAAGTAATGGATTAGATTAGCCCAAAAGTTTGCATCCCCTTTACAAATCTACAACTTTAGTAGCGACTTGTGCAGAAACATGTTGATGATACTCATTTTGCCATTGCAAAATACTAAGGACATGCAGACTCACTCAAGTGGACATGTCGCTAACTTCTCCACCCATGTCGCCCACAGGAAATTTGGCGGTTGTTCCAATTATTAAAACAATTGGCCTCAGTCTTGGGGTTTTAATTTGGGGATCCTCTTGTTTGTTGATGGGCTGGGCCAGTTCTAGGTGAGTTATATTTTTGCATGGTCTTCTGCCCGGGTATTCACCTATTTATTTATTTTATAATAATTTGACAATAAAAAAATTGAAGGCAGTTTTGTCCTCTTTCACAGATTTGGCTGGTTTGGGATTGCTGCTCACGATGTGTCCAGGCCAATATTAAACTACTGTGGAGCTGGGTTGTGTCTGCTCAGGTAAACTGGGAAGTTGAAAGTAATGTGTTCATCCTATTGCCTGTGCCTTAATCTCTGCTACAGGGATGGAACGCAGGCTCCCAGGAGCTTCCTTTGGTTTTATTTGGGATGACTTTTGTTTTCCTTTCAGTGGGCTGGTCTTTTTCCTTGTGAAAACGGATGTGGAGCTTCATCCCAATTCAGACTCGATCCCACTGCTTATTGACAGGGTGAGTGCGCTGTGAAATAGGATGCTACTTGTCAAGGCGAGTTCTGATCATTTTCAAACGACATCATAGCTCAGTGTTGGGACGCTCGTTCTACTTGCAGAGAACAAATTCAGGCAGTTACGGACAAAGTTCCTCCGAGTTCTGGATAGACGTCATCCGACCAAAGACCAGGCGCTTCATGTGAGCACAACTCCTCAACAATAAGTGGGCTTTGTGCACAATGGCACAATTCTTGAAGACGAATAAAAACCACACCCAGGGATGGTTTAGAAGCATTGGTTCTGATTTTAGTTATCAATAGATCTTTCAAGGATAACTTCAAGTATTTCTCATGCTGCACTTTCACAAGCGGCAGTTAGTCATTCAATCTGTAATGTGGCAAATTAGGCAATAATTAAATAAATGCTAAATCATAATCTTGTCAACGTATAGCAAAGATGAGGCCACAACTGCTTTGTAAATAGGTTTGGATGTGCGTCCCTGCCTGTTTTCCACATCTCATCTCCACAATCATTACGTGAACTTGTAGCTAACTTTAGAAATGGAACCATACTGTACATCCACCCACATTGTCCTTCACCCCCATTCATCAGCGGCTGCCTGCTTGCTCATGTGTCGGGCCTGCTGTATGGTTCATCCTTTACACCCATCCTCTACATCAAGAGCCATTCATCGTGCCGTGACAGCGTGTTCCACGGAGCCAGCGTCTACGGTAGGGTTTCAGTGATCAGGCTGCACCTCTTACGGCTGACTCCACAAAAAGATTTAAACATCATCTCAAATTTAAGAGGTGCCACCCACTGGTGGTTTATAAATGGCACCGGATGCTACAGGGGGCAGCGTTTTAATTAGAGTGGGTTACTCAAAATAAATGTCCAGCAGCTCTTTTTGTATTGCTTCAGCTGTAGTTTGGCTACTAACTCCGTCGACTGACCGCTTAAAAACAATTTTTTGTTTTTTGTTTTTTTGATGAATTTTTGCTGCTGCAAATCTACATGGATAAATACAGGTTGTGTAAAGCTGATAATTCATGTTTCAACTTTTTTTCCCACAGACCTCGACTATGTTTATGCACAGTGCTGTGGCATTTTCGTTGCAAGCACGATTTACTTCACAATATACTGTGCTGCAATGAATAACAAGCCCAGGGTTTACTCCAGAGTCATTCTACCAGGTAAATGACCTCCCCCTCCCTCCAACTCTGTGGTGTTTTTAATATGTGTTGCTTTTGATGAACAGTACAATCGATATTAGTCCTATGTGCCATTTGTATATATGTATGTATGTATTGTAAAATGATCATTGTTCCATTCATATTCTTCGTGCAAAACAAAGGAAAAGCTGCTCATGTCAAACAGAGGCTTTGGTGAAACATTCCTTCATTTTTAAGGGGTCATAATCCAGAAAGGTTGGGAACAACTTGTCCTCACCGCCCGTGTGATTGGTTGCCCAGACCTCGAGCTGCTGCATCAGAACTGGACTCTGATTTAAGGCACTGTTAAGCTCAGTCAGGGACTCTATAAGCTGGGGTGACAAGCTACAACACCCTTTTCCGCCAACTCTATATTTATTTCCGCGAGCCATGAACCAAAGCTTCAGTTTGACTCTCTCAAAGATGGGGAGAATCAGCTGTTGGTGGGGTGGGGGGGGGTATGCTGTAACCGCATTATCTACTGATCAATGGCAACTGAGGTACATCAGTATGTTGTACCTGGTCTTCTCACTGTTTAATTTTTTTTCTATATTATAAATCTATTATACATTTTGTTTTGTTTTTTACTGTTTGATTTTAAGCACATCTTCTCATCTGCTTCTTGTTCTTCAGGTCTGCTGTGTGGATTGATGTGGGCACTGGCAACATTTTGTTGGTGCCTGGCCAATAACTACCAGAGTGCAGTTATTACATTTCCTATTGTCAGTGCAGTAAGTACATCATGACCTGAGAGCTGAGTGGGGCATGTAATGGAAATAGGCTGACAAACTGAAGATCTACTCACTGCTGAGAGGATTCAGAATTGGTTTAGAAGAAGTCAAATATTAAACCGTGTAGAACGAATTTACTCTGGTATCTAGCCACACAAATGCTGGAGGTTGGTGGAGACAGTATAAGAGCTCGATTGCTCAGTCTAAACCACATTACATTTCACATTTTTGTAGAAAAGTGGTCTTTTTTTAAAAAAAAAAAAATGCCAAGTCACAAAATGCATTTGGATTAGGATAGAAGGGAAATTGTCAACTCATGGTTCTTTCAGAAACTGACAGGGGCACCAAAAATTGTCAGTGGTTATCCTCTGGGGTAATTTTAATCGCAATTTTTTGTTCAGCTCGGTTGCCTTGTTCAGTGCCCAAGCATGATTGTGCCCCCTCCACTCTGGCTTACACTGACATGCACTTAATCTTCTGGGCCTCAGTGTGGATACCATAATCCTGCACACCCTGATACAATAGAGTCAGGGCAGCATTTACACTCTTTGTTGGTTTGGAATCTGCTAATAAACAGGAAGGAGGAGGGCCTAAGGATGCTTACATCACCACAATGTGACAGTTTGAGGAGAAACACCCTCATAAGGTCACAGCATTGGAGTAGTGATCACACAGGATCCATTCTGGGCCTGAGCCTAAGTGAACGTGGCCTGGCCCGCCTCTTCAAGCAGCCCGGGACACAGTAGGCTGGGATGTGCCTGAGAAAGGGGCAGAACGATCACATTAGTTGAATGAGACTGGACTTTGCTCAGGCACAGTACAGACTACTTGGTGTGCGTGCACCCTACTTCATCTTCCTCCTTGCTTGAATGTTGCACACTGTCATGTGTTTTTATTTTTTAATTTAATTTTGCCTTTCAATGTGGAATGCAATCTAATCACTATAAAGTAATGCATGTTATGAAAATGCCTATCTCAGGCTTTTAAACTTGTACAAAGTGGAAACGGACTCGAGATAAATGAACTGAAATTGTAATCTGTGATCAGATACGTTTTGTTTGATTCCTTCATAGGGATATGGACTGGTTGCAGCATTTTGGGGAGCTTTGGTGTTCAGAGAGATTAAGGTAAGGTTTACAACACTAATCATGATCAATAGTTTAGGGGTGGGTGTCTTTGTATTTTTTGTTTTTTATGTAGTATATTTTATAATCTTAAAACACGCTCTACTCCCTCAAAGTGTACAAGCAGAACATAACTGCAAAGCTCGGCTGTAACGGTGCACAAACATTTTTGGATTTACGATTTGGTGTAGATGTGTGTTAACAGCAGGTTTGTGTTGCACGTGAACACAATATGCAACTTTTGGTAAAGAAGCAAGAGTCAATTTATCCCAGGGGTCAAACACTAAAAGTGAGGCCAAAGTGTCCTTAAAAGAGTTACAAACTCTGGAGTCTCACATACACACTATGCACAAAGTTCCCTTTTGCATCACAGTTTGACCTCCTCTGATTGGGTAGAACGGTGATCCTCACTCAAAAGCGTTTGGAGAGGGAGCAGCTCTCCACATTAACGTTTGGAGCAGATTTCTATTCAAAGAAAGTTACATACTGACTGAGCAGCTTGCTGAACTAAGCCAAGTCTGGGACGAGCGGTGGCTCGTTGGTCACCGCTGCTAATTCATATCGGCCACAGCCGTAACAATGTTTTTAAAGCAGCTGATCAATGTCCATATTATGTTGCTGAAGACAGATTTTAAGCACACATTCGAAGGTGATTGAGCCCATGTGGGGAATTTTCTATTTGTTGTAATTTTAGCCAGGAGCTCATATTAGCACTTTATGGACAAGCTGCTGTTGTCCAAACTGGTCCAAAGCATTTCCTGCAGCCCTCACGGCTAATGGGTGGACATCCAGAACTATACTAAGGAGCTAGAGCAGCCGTATTTCTTCCATTTCAAATTATATTTAAAAATGTATAAACTGAAATTCACGATAAAAGACAACAGATTTTAGATCTAATTTGTTTTTCCCTTTATTGGACCAAATGTTAACCGTAAATTTAAAACCAAGGAGCAAACCATAATTTTGTGCACAGTTACACCCCTATGATAGACTTCTTCTTTCTACTAGCAGCCAATTGTTCGAACTAGACTCATGGGAGATTTAGATGCTTGAACTATTTCCTTAGAATATTTCATTTTTAGTTCTAATGTTAAACATCTATTTTCCTCAGGGAACAGCCAACTGGTTTATCTTTTTCTTAGCCACCTGTGTCATGCTGATGGGTTCCTTGTTGACTGCCATCTCAAAGCTGTAATAAAGCGGAAGTCTTGTTAAATGAGAACATCTATTTGTCATTTTCCACCAGCTCCCCACATTAAGAAGGGGGGGGGGGGAAGGTGGAAGTGGAAGTACCGGGTTTTTATAAAACTCTTTAATCCCCATCTACATTGAATCCACGATGGTTGAGCTAAATGTAAGAAAATATGTGATATAAATAATGTAATATAAATTGACTGATCGTAGCCTGATCTTCTTGTAAAATAAATGGAGAATGAAAGTGTCGTCGTCATTGAGTAAACATGGTTGACCTACAGTGTGACATACATGTTACAATGAAATTTGTCCTCTGCATTTAACCCTGTACCCCCCCTGAGGGGAAGCAGTGGGCAGCCACAGGCAGTGCCCAGGGAGCTGGGGCTGGGTTTCTTGCTCAGGGACATAACAGGTGCATGAGCTGGGATTCAGTACAGCAACCTTCCACATCCCAGCCTGATGTTCTACCCACTGAGCCACCAGGCTGCAAAATGAGAAGCCATTGTTGCCACTGATGAACAGGTGAAGTATTGCACACCTGACGTAATGGAGTCTCGAAAGCCCGAAATGCCAACGCGGCACAGTGGACGTCCTCAGAGCAGACTCTTATCTGAGCGACACTCTGAATCTACAGCTTACAAACTTCATTTACAGTGTGACCAGTGCTCTAAATGACCACTGTGTCCAGTGCAAGTGATTGATTGAAAATGCCACTGTACAGCATATTTGCTGTCTGTCCACCTATCGATATCCTAACTGAGTCTCCACTGGACACATTTGACTGACCACTGAAAGTGTGAGTAACCGGTAACACGTCCCTGTTCTGTGTTTTGCAGTTCCCCAGTTGCATGTTTATAACCATTAATACTTATTCTACGAAAAACAGCAAAATAATTAGCAGTCCTATTTTAAAAGTAGGCAGCTCGTAGTGACCACTGTGCCTGACTTCAACATTTTGCTTTTGTCAGTAAAATATGCATCGTAACTGATCAAGACAAGCGCAGGATTTTTATTTATTTTATTTTTTTTTATGGTCTGCTTTTTTGCAACTATGACTAATTATCATTTGGTGAAACAGTGTTTTAACAGCTGGAGTGAACCTTTGACAGCCACTTGGTGTCCAGCTCAGCCGTGCTCTGTTCATATCACTATTTTAAGGCAACTATAGCCACGCGCATAGTTTTCCTTTTTATAAAGTTTGTGTTTTACCTTTTCTTGAAAACTGTGTCGTCCTCAAATTGTCTCCCTCTCTTCCTCCTCCTGAAGCGGATCAGAGGTTTTTGTTCTGACAGATTAAAACACTAAAACTAGATGCTGTAGGCCTACGTATGGTATGATGCTTTAAAGAGATTTTTAATTGCAAAGCAACAGTATAGCTACCATCATAACCGGCTAAAAGCCCATCTATCCCCAACAAGGCAAAACGTTCTGTCGGAGAGCGAGTTAACGGTTGTACAGTATTTGCTGTTGTGTGTACTGAATATATCGTCACCTGTGCTATGTTCAGTTTTTGTGAAGAAAATAACCATAAAACATGTTTAACTCATTCCTCAAAAACACATCTTAGGATGGGTTAGGTTGGTGTTCATCACATTGGTTCATATTTTGGCAAAATAACGAAGTTGTTTTAAAGAATGAAATATTGTCCTCAGGTGTCACTATATTGATCTTTTTTTTTTGTTGTTGTTGTTGATATTGACAAAATCAGTTACATTTCTTTTTGTTTCAGTAATCCTGTAGACTAACTCAATATGTTTGTGCTTCAGACAAAATTGTTGGTGCCTTTATAAATAAAGAAGTGTGTGTGGATGGGTGTCATGTTGACATGCAGACCATGTGTTTTCACCACACAGCCCACCCTCTGGACCAAGTTTAGTTCCACATTTAGTTTTTTTTTCTGAATAAATATATGGTGCTAATGAAATAATTTCAACAGAGGCTGTGGAACATAAAGGTAGTGTGATATAAAGATTAACAGTGTATCTGTGAAAGTGTGATTCCAAATTGACTTTGAAAATAAAGCTTTATCAACAGATTGCTCTACCTTGGTCTGCATAAAATATTTTTCTAACTGTAAGCTAGTTTTGTAACTATTCAAATAGTTAAATGTTCATTACAACACACCAGAGTTTAGGTTTTAGAAGACGTGATTCAGTTTGACTTAATTACAGTAAAGCAATGCAATGGTTAGGTTTTTTTTTTTTTTTTTCTATAATTCAGCTGTAGTAGCTCTAGAGCAGAGAAGTTCAAAGATGTATTGTACCTTGACGTGAGGCATTTAATTTCTGCAGGCAACAATAGAGTTCTCATTTTGAATCTAAATTGAGCCATTGAGAGGTTCTGGGCATGAATTTGATTGTCGTCAGCTTTTTTTTTATTGCATAGATAAAATTTGCAAGCTAAGTGAGAAATAAACCTTCAAGTGGGAGAAAACTTTACAATTAGAAAAATAAATGTGCTCCTCTCTGTACTTCATAACAACTGAAGATCGATTGATTCGGGGTAATGAAATTTGAAATTGGATGATCTTTGAGGCACCTGATGGCTCAGAGTAAACAAACATCTCACATGGTGCTTTTGTCTTTAAAGCTGAGCTCTGCACCTCTACGGAAAGTGGGACATGAAATTGAAACCGATTTGTTTTGTTTAAACAGAAGCAGTGTTCGCCATCCTTCATGACTTCTTAGCAAGGAGTTTTAGGTTGAAAGGCAAACATGTCATAATGGTGTTATGCTCTTAAGCAGGATCAGAGGGAGTCCTAAAATGCTGCATCAGGTGTTAAAGCACCTTAATTCTTCACACACAATGCAAGTGTGAGGTCTATGTATCCATGATGCAATGTGGATCAAATATTTTATACAATTGGCAACAAGGATGAAATATCTGTTAACTGCGTACAAATTGGCTCATAGAGGCTTTGATGTTTAAAAACATGCAGGTTTTAAAGCGTTTTTCAATTATTAGCTACACCGAGCTCAACATTACAATGATTAAAGGAGCAGTTTGACAATTTGGAGAAGAAGCTTCCTTGATGATCAGAGAACACATTTTCTTTCCATTAGACAGAGCCAGGCTCTTTGTTTCTCGTAGTGTTCATGCTAAGCCAGAGTGGCGGCTTTAACTCGTATCTAACGGAGAGACATGCAGTGGGTATCAGCTTTCACAAGAAAGCAAATCAAACACCTGAACTGTTCCTTTAACGTCAAACATCCTGTGCTTTTTTTAAGGTTAGGTTTTGCAGACGACTCATATTCTAAACTATTACCACATTATCCATAAGCTTCGAGGCACAATTTCAACAATGTGCCAATGCGAAATAACTTCTATGGACATAAGAACTTCAAAATAACCTCATAACTCACTGAGAAATAAAGGAATGAAACAATGTTTTCAGCTATGCAGAAATGATGGTGTCCTCACAAATTTGCAGCTTACAGTCGCAGAAAGACAAGTGCATAGGTACACGACAAGCTAGGTAGCGCGATGGTCATCAAGACAGGTGTACGCAGATGAGAGCGGATAGGCCACCTGGCAGAGAGCGACTGATAGCTGTCTCCTTTGGACATGGGCTGTTCACAAATCAGAAGAAGCTGGGTAGATGGTGGACAGAGATGGGTAATGAGCTGAAGCAACTGGCTGAGCAGGGATGGCTGGTTGACAGGTGTGGAATGAAAGGTGTGCGATAACAGCACAGGTTGGAGTGAATAGCAGAGGTGTATCAGATGAAGACGAGTGGAGAATGAGGAGGGCGAAGCAGCTGCCGCAGTGACATAAATAGGGAATGAGGATCTGATGCTTGGATAAGTGTCACGGTTAAAATTAATAATTAATTGGAGGGATTAACCACTTTAGTAGCAGCACGTGCAGGAGCTGTTTCAAATAAATCGTCAGTCAAGATCAGTTTATCCATAAGATAAACATGCTCTCAGTGATTTTTATTTAAATCTGTTACGCTGTTAAACAGATTGCATAAAGAGTCAAGTGCACATTCTTGATTCTAGCAATAGTCACAGACCAGTCGAAAGCATGAGAAACTGAGCTCAGGGAGGATGGAACTATACGGTCCTCTGCTTTCCTCTGTGTGCAAAAATGCCCGGGCAAATTATATGGAAGGAGATGCTGTACACTGAGACCCCCCCCCAAACCAATCCACATCCCTTAACCTTTGTAGAAAATCTCAGAACAGAATGAACATGTCATGCATCCAAATCCAGGTGAAAAGGCAGTATTTCTGAAGGTACTGTTCAGTTTGTAGGATTAATAGTAGTAATACACCACAACCCTGACTCATTCGTGATATTACGTAGAAACATTTCAGGGTTTCGTCTGAGTCAAGAGAATCTGAATTGTAGGTCTCTTCTAAGTCAAATTAAAGGTGCATTATTCAAATTGGTCTTAATGGCCTAACTTCTGGGTTTGCCAGCACTCGGTTATTCGTTCAGTTCAGAAGGTTTCACACGAAGCACGGAAAGCTTTGTATTTAGCATGTAGCAAGCTATTAAAGTAAAGCCTAATGTGCTCTTATGCTTCGTTTTAGTTTTCCATAACATGGATTCCTCCATTGCGTTTCACAGCTCTGTGATGGCTTCACAGTGTACGTGACTCCATTCTTTCCATATAGAAATCATTTGCGGCTCTGGAAAAAACTGAACATTAAATGTGTATGCTTTTAAAAGCCTAAAGACAGGTCGCCTTTTTTTTTTTTTTCTTTTTCAAATCCCTCCCAAAGCACTGCTTAGTGTATGTAAACTGGCTGCACATCAGAGGAGGCAGAGATGTGAGATACTCCATGAGGTGAATAGAACAAGTGAATGCTGCTGTGCCGAAAACAACCACACTTACTGCAGTTTTGGCCCATTGATTCAGCTGCTCGTCAGCATGCTTAGAGGCGGCAGCTGCAGCAGTGGCTGTGACATATAGCCCACGGTGGCAGTTAAGATACTGAAACATGATTGATTTCAAATGTCTCGTGCTTCTAGCAACACCCAAGTCACTTAGGTCACAGTGAAAGTTCGGCCTTTGACGGCAGCTTGACAGGGCTGCACGAAGCATGATGCAGCAGAGTCACCGTCTTTCCTTGTTTTCCCGTGACCTCTCTTTCAAAACAACTTCCTGAGCTGTGATTGCTGTGCTGCCTTTATAACGGGCTTTTACAGGACAGGATGGTCTGAAATGTTTCACAGTGGGAATCTAGTGAAAGTCATTGCCATGCAAAGGCAAGTCCTGCATTGGCCAGTTTAAATAACACAACCTAGCAATCTTGTGAATGGACTTTTCTTTTCGTGGGTCACCTTAGGACACACCTCAGAAAAGGTGCAGTTTAGATGAAAAATGCAATTACTGCTCTATTGATCTTTACAGTCTTAATTAAATAGCTAATTTCCTGTCACACTGTTACCTTCAAGCTTTTAATATTCCACCTATTATGACTTTTGTGATTGTATAGCACTTATAGCATACTAATACACAGCAATAATTTTATCACAGAGAGGCTGCAGCTTAGTTCTCCTTCATTTATTTCATGGGAAGCCATAGCCATTCTTTTCAAGTCACCGTGGGATTTCAAGCTGTTGCTAAAGCTGCTGCCGAAGGGTTCTCAGTGGAAACAGCTACTGTACTGTGGGTTTCATTTGAATGGTTATGGTTATATTTCTCTCCCTTCGTCTCATGCCATCTTCCTTAATTTGTCAGATAAGACCAGTCTCAAATCCCCCTGCTGAGCTCCTGCAGAGATTCCTGACTGAGAACACACTTTAAATTAGGCCCCACAAGTGGGTGGGACATTATGTCGGAAAGTGGAATTCTCGCATGTGAATCCATGTAGACTCACTTCTGCAGGGCCGGTGGTCATTTGGGTCACTTTTTTGTAATCAGAATCATTCCAAGTCACAGTGACGTAAAAGCTAACAGTGGCCTGAATTCAGTGAGTGCACCATTTGTCTCAAGTTTGCCGAGAGACGAGTGAGTTTGCATAAAGGGCACAAATGAGAATTAAACACCTTAAATTGAGCACAAGTAAACGCAGTCCTACGTGTTGATTTAAACGAAGCCAAGCAGCGTGTCACAGCAGTAATGGTGTAAGTCACGCCGGCATGACCCAACTCTGGATTTCTTTGCTCTATATTCAAACACCCAAACCTCCCATGATGATGATAATACATTAATACACAACAGGGGTTAGGGTTATAAATCAGTGAATCTCACTTATTTTAATGAGTTGCATTCTAACATAGTGACGTCAGCAAGCATCGCCCATTGATTCCAAAAGAACACTGCAACGGATGAACTCAAGCCCAGTCCGCTCATATTATCATGCAGAAATGTCTGAATCTTTTCATTCTTTTAATGCAGGCTTAGGCTCATTCTGGAAGATTTCAGTGTACCTTACTCTGACCTGTAACTTTGTGACTGTCCGCTTTTTTCTTTTTCAAGAAACTAAAAATATTTGTTTGAGTGACAAAGTCCTTGTTAAAGTATTCAGTCAACTCCTAAGCATCCGTGCACACCTTAAGGTATTATATCGTAATAACAATATTTATATAAGACTAAGAAAGAGCGGCATACTTAAATGCAAATTTATACTTACTTAATTGCTTAATACATTTCTCTCCTAATACTTAAATACCAAATACTAAAATGTTGAATCCAGGACTTACAGTAATTGTGATGGAGTAGCCTCCTCATTGTAGACTCAGATTTACTCAGATCTCAGACGATAGCTCCTGTATTGTCCCTCAAATTGGGTATGGCGACTGCCTCTGTTGTAGATACTCAGGGAAATGTGAAAGTGTCGGAAAGCCCTCAAAATAAACACGATTTCGGTCAATTCATTTTTCATGCTTTTGTTTGAGTCAGAACTAAAGCAAGTGTGACCTATCGCTGTCTGGCATTGCCTCTAAAGCTAATGGTTTGGGACAATACTTCAGCAACTTGCTGGCTGAACCAATCACTGGGTAATTTTCTTCTGCAGCGTGTGAGGCTCTGAACCAGGGAAAAAATCTACTTAGATGCTAGTGAGTGTCATCATTGTTGCCGTGTGTTACTGTGTCAACCATTTTGTTCCCAGTCTTTTCTTCCAGCTCATTTTTGATAAGTGAAACACAGTCTCCTGGACAGAAGGGTTGGCTGGTGCTGCACATTCGGTACTTTGATAGTAGCACAGCTAGGATCACTCTCATCTGTGGCCACATTGGTCCCACTGTTTGCAACAAAAGGTTTCTTTCTAAGTCAGCACTGGAGAGCAGTGACCGCAGGAACACGGCAAACACTACACTGTAAATAAACCGATTCTGGGGTAACGATGTGCCTGAGTGATCGATTTTGCCAGCAAGCTACCCTGGATCTATTGTATATCCCTCTGTAGTTAGTTATAAAGTCTTCCCCAAACGGCTAAATCTCAAAAGAGCTTTTGTTCAAACTCAAAAATCAGAGATTTGACTGAAATCCCAGAATAATGAAGGCTGTAGAATCACTATACCCAGTTGTAGGGAAAGTGTATTACTTCTTGCAACACTGATGATAACATAAGTTCCCAAACCTGACCAGGAAAAAACTAAACTCAACTCCTTATCCCTAGCAAGTAGTTTTCATGCCTAAACTTACCTCTCACCTCTAGTCTTGCAACCATTAAGAATGTTGCTTAATAATTTAATTTGAAAACCTGGCACAATTTGCACAATTTCCAACCAAAGGAAACGGTGATGTTTGGAAATATGAAATATAATTTTTAACAATGGCATCTCATTCTTTTTTCTACCAAACTCTTAGATTAAACAAAGGCATGTACATTTTCTTTTTAATTTTTTATCCTTGAAATGTAGAACATCAGCAGGGTAACATTGATTGATGGCCCTAATAAGAAATTAACCAATAGTAACCATTTCATAGAGCCTCCCTGTTTGACCAAAGCAGCAGGAATAGTGGACCCACAGGAAGAGCGCAACATGTCAGAATGCAAGAAAATGAACGAGCTTTGCCATTTGTAGTTCGGGGAGACAACCTTCTGTGCTTGCTATAAATGTTGCTTTCCATAACCTACTCTTAGCAGCCTCTTAATTGGAGCTTTAGATGATTTCTTCATTAGCCACAAAACATCAGGTCAGCATGCCTGCTTCAATTATTTAAAAAAAAATGTGTTTTTAATGCAACAACGTAACAAACCTTGTGGGGAGCAATGATCCTAAATATACATCATGTGTATAGAGCAGTATATCTCATGCAAACTGTGGCGACGTTGAATATGCACCTTCACCTATGAAGATGGGCTGAGCTGACACTCAGACTGTGAGTGGATATAATGGGGTGAAACACATATAACTCCATCTGATTCAGACAGTCTAAGAGAAGAGGAATGATTACGCTTGTTGAAGATGAGAAGTTTTAGTTATTAAGACTCAAAGCTTTTGGCAGCATACAGAGCAGCCCTTTCTCTGTTATGAGAAGTGTGATCTTTGTGGTGATTTCACCTTTGTGATGCTTGAAAGCCATGTCAAGTGGGTTTCTGATTGCTCTTCCATTTTAACCATCCAGACAGACTTGGCTGCTTGTATTTAAAAAGCTGATGCGACAGCTTGTGCCCGTGCTGATGGACCACACATTATGGTCATTATGCACGATGTACCATCCAGTCCGATCAATGCATTGTCACAGCGTTGTGCCTGCCTAAATGCATGTGGCCGGGCCCCGAGTCTGGAAGCAGTGGGAGGCATAAATGTCAGACTAGCTGTAGTCAGACAGGGAATAAATACATTAGCACTCAGTCACGTGCGAGCAGGTGGAGATGTGGCAAGATTGAGTTCAATTTTAATCTTTAGTCTGTATTATTTCAAGTTTCCCAGGCGAACACGCTTTGACTTCTTTACATGAACGAGATCAGTGGGTTACTGACTGGAAACGAGGACAATTCAAAGCCTGTTTGAAGTGTCATGGGATATTCTTCCCCTGCTGAGCTCTTTGACATTGAGTCATCTTTCCATTCAGCATTTACTGTAGGTAAACAAACGTGTATCCATGATGCCATCTATAAATCCTATGTTCTACACTTTTTTCCCATGTCAGTGTAGTCCTAGGTCAATTGTCCTCGCCGTTGATTTGTAGGGACGGCCACTGCACCTCTCATTAAAAGTTGTGGACCTGCGCTCCCAGTCGATCCGATTGACAAAAGAATCATAATAATAATAAAACTTTTTTGTATTTATTAGCATACATTTTAGAGAGAGCTGTTATTTTCTGCTATTAATAATCTTTTCGTGAACGGGAGGAGAGTGCAACATTGTTTGGCAATTAACACATTTAAATTATCTGTCGGCCTTTGAATTTTTCGGTCACATGAGGCTCAAAATCCCCAAGTGTCGGGTAGAAATGCACTTTGAAAATATTTGCATAATTTTCATTTGTCTAAAACATTTGGCTTAATAAATCACTGATCTACACGATCAGTTATTGTCACGCGTATGAATGAAAAACAGATTTACAATCATCGTAGCAACAGATGGAGATGCAAATAATAATTTTTTAAATGTGTTGCTGTTTATTTATGCGCTCATGTGCATACACACACACACACACACTGTGGTTTTAAAATGAGCCCAATAAAAACACAAAATCTTACGGACGTCAAAGTGTTTTAAACACGTTTGGAAAGAAGAAACAGTCTTTTTATACCATTTGGACTCCAAACATCACCACAGTAACTCTAAAGTCTGACTGACAGTTAATCCAGCTGAGGTGGCGTCGTCAGGAACAAACGTGGCTGCAGATGACATTTGAGAGGACGCATCATGTCTCTGAAAACACACTTCCTCAGTTTGTCTCTCCTCGTGTTTTCACCTTGGATCCATGGAATCCATGCATCTTTAGTGAGAGGGACAAGGGTGCAAGGATAAGGCACAAGGGAGGAACACAGTAGTGCTTAGAAAAGACTTGGGAGGACTCCAAGCAGGCAGCCATCATTTTGGAGTGCAAAGCCATTTACTGTGAATTAGTTACAGCTATAATTGCCTGCTGGTAGAAAGCAGTGAACATCTCTTTTCTTTTAATTTCCCCTGTGAAAGTGAGTTTATGGTTTGTCATTTATTTTATTATCTATTCATTTCTATATTTATATACTGTACGTTTCATTATATATTTTATGTCCTTTATGTTTTACCACTAAAATGAAGAGTACTGAGTGATTGTGTTGTGCGTCTCAGATGATAAACAGAGAATGAAAAAGCAGGTATGGAGACGTTATACAGGTTAAGTTTTGACACTTTTTGACGTTTGTTAGCCAGTAGTTAAAGTTTCCTTTGTTCTGTTTTCTATCAAAGTGCATGTACTGGGATGTTTTGCTTCGAAACCCTTCTCCTGTGTTGTAATACAACATTATATTATTTGCAAGTGTTAAGCAATAACAGACGTTTTACACAACACCAGTCACTAAAGCACTGACCTGCTGTGAGCTATGTCAATCCCAAGCCACAGCAACAGGTGGGTTCCCCATCAGTGCCGCAGTACAACAAGCAAAGAAGACGGCAAATACTAGACTTTGTAGGAATCTGTCTTCTAATAAATTACTTTTCTGTACAACTAAGTTGCAAACACAAATGTGTTTAAGTGGATTACATTTGAAATTTTGTTGACAATAACTGTCCACTCGGAAATATATCAATACTGAATGTATTGGTAAAATGTTTGCATACATTTAGTTACGTTCAGCTAAAGCTGCCTCTTTATTACTTAAGTCTGGCTTCAATCATTAATAAATGTGTTGCTTGATGGAGCCAGTGCATAAAGTTTCCAGCAAAAAATTAGTTGCAAGTTTTAGGAAACAGGTTTTGTTGGTGTACACATACTGTATATATGTCTCACTTCTTGTTCCTATTTCATTGATTTGTGATGAAATGTCAATTTTGTAGAGTGGACCTCCATGAGCCAGTGTGTAGAGACAGTGAAAGGCTTAGCAATTCTAGTTGTGGGGGGTTTTTGACATTTGTCTTTCAATCAGTACTCAACCTTAATGTGACACACAGACCTTCATTTTGACACAGGAGAATGGTCAGTCAAAGACCTCAGGGCAAGTCCTTCCACCTAATGTCAGTGACCCTGAGCAGGATAAGCAGTTGAAGATAATGGATGGATGAATGCATGTGACAAAAAAGCTGTTCTCCTTTTGACTTTTGATTGTGACAGTATGTCCATAAGTCTTTCTTTCAGCTCAGATTGTTCAGGAGGATGTTGTCAAAGGGAAATGGCAAATAATGGTGTAAGACATGTGTATGGACATAATGTTTCCTCCTTGTGCTCTCTGAGGAATAATGAGCTCAGCTGATGGAAAATTATTGTCACCACTTTATTTTTAGTCCATCTTTTCCAAAACTCTTGACAAATGAAGGATACAACCAAGTAGAATTCTGCCTGTGCTGCTCTTACATTTTACCAGCCTGTACAAGTGTTTTTAAAAGAACCAAATAAAATAAGTCGGCAACAATCATCCAGATTTTTAGTGACAAGAAAAAATACCGGCTTTCTTTCAAGCACGTAAAGTGCCGACACAGTATCAGTAGCATCCAGTCAAAAATATTATACGGTAAAAGTAGACACAGTCATGATTTATGTGGACCCTGCTAGGTGCCTTTTGCTTGTTTATGCATTGATACTCGAGCTCTTCCAACTCGATCCAGAGCTGAATAAAATCGAATCCCTTCTTTACTGAACGTCCTTTTGTTCGCCTCGGCTGCTCTCCTTCATATCCACACTTTCCAAAGGTGGAAAGTAACTAAGCGTTTTGATCCTCGCATGTGTAGCCTGAGGTCTGCAAAACCTGGTCAAGCTCTGACACATTTTATCATCATCAAATACATAACCTGATGTGAACTAAGTGATATCAATATGTCGATAGGTCCAACTAACGGCAAATAGACAGTCACATTATGACAATATCATTTAATTCCTATTAAGTTTATAGACCTAATATTTCTGAACCAGGACCTTAAGTATTTGGATCAAAAAGCTCTCTTTATGCTATGTCCGAATACGATACAGCTACAGTTCTTATTTCAGTGTTTCATATATATTTAATATACTGTACACATTTGTTAAACTATTTAACTTATCTGTTCAGTGGGTCTGGCCGTGTGGATGATCCATCACCCTCTTAGAACGTAGAAAAATGTCTGTCGCATTGGAGCCTTCAGAGAAAGTGCCTCTATAGTCTACACAACCAGAGGGAAGGGAATTACACCTGTTGCTGGAGCTTATCATCAGCAAATGTTTAAAGTCAGTTTTTTTTTCTTCATGCTTTAGACATCTTCACTATGCTCTTTAAACACTAAAGCAGTAAGTAGTTTCATTTTTTTTTGCCATAAACCCGACTCTAGTCCACCATCACCACCAACTTCCTCATCAACATCAACAGCTTCATCTGACTGAAGACATATTTGACACATTTTCCACGTTACTTTGAGTCCTTGAACTTCCCTGAACCTCAACAAAGAGGCAGCAAGTTCTGCTTTAGTCCAAAGTCAGTTCCGCTCCCTGGAGGGAAACTAAAAGTTTCCTCATCTCGCTGCAGATGCAGACAGAGAAGGAGCAGATAACAGGCACTGCGAAAGAGACGGACAGCCTGCCTAATGTAACTAATCCCAGAAATGGCAGGGAAATCTTGAAAGCTTGGGCTTTGGTTCAACCTGGAGGAAGATCTGTCCGCTTCAGTTTTAATAAACTTAACCCTCTCTGGGCATAAAATAATCACTAACTGCTGCCCCTTGAAAGCTCAGAGAAGTTAAATTTGCATATTCAATTCCAGAGGTTCATCCTTTATACAAAACATACAGTCAATCAGAGAGGGAGCCACAACATGCTGTTGATAGATCAACTATTAATGCACCTCCAATGTTTGATGCGCCTAATTTAAAATACATTCGACTGAATGATGCTTATCCTGCAGCCACAGACACTATGAGTTTAAGGGCGTCGTATATAATGTGATTGGACACGGCTTACATGTTACTGTACACAAATTATTGTGCGTGTATCCACTAAATTATTATTCACATAATCTCACACATGCACAGACGCTGCAGCATAAAGCTGCTGGCTGGTCCATGACAGGGTTTTGATACTATCGTTATCAAACTATTTAAGGTGGCGTTTCCAAGTGTTTTTAGCTCAGTAGGTACATGTAGCCTTTTACCTTCCAGACATGTGACGGACATGTGACATCAGCCCCAGTGAGAGTTAACTGGGAGACATCAGTTTTTTATTCTTGCTTCCACATAGAGACTAGATATTTGTACTTTAGTAATTCAGAATTTTACCTAAACCAGTTCTTCATGTTTTTGTCGACCTCGTCGACTTAGTGCTTAAACCCAAGAAGATTGAAGCTCAGTGGTGATTTTGTAGCTGCAACAGCAACAGTTGGGTGCAACAAAACGCATGATAAGAACCAGCTAGGAGGTCAAAGGTCGTCTCCTGATGATCACAGCCTTTAATGTGTGCTTTTGCATGTGTGTGTCTGAGTAGTTGCGGTGACTCATTCATTGTGCCTGTTTCCATTCGTGTCTTTTCAGTCTCTGTTGTCTCACAGCAGTGATGACAAAACTGTTTTCATCAGATTTTTTATTTGCTTTGACAGATACACAGCTCAGCACATTTGATCTTCTGCATGGAGACCGGGCCCACCAGGCAATTCCCATCACAATTTTATTCATCTGAAGTAAATAACCCAACTGACGACTCAGCATAAACAAGCAGTATCTCAAAGGGACAATTAAATGAGACACAACGACTCTCATTTTTTAAGTCCTCTCAAAAGAATGAGTGTCCGCGCCTGTCACTTGCTATTACAGCAAAGCAAATACTTACTTTTTTCATCACAGATGCATATTCGTCTTACATCTGTTAATGTTGAGTGACCGGAGCTAAAGCACTTATATGTTCCAACACAACATATTTCTGAATGTATGAATGAGGTGCTGCATTTATTAACGGCGAGTCGCAAAGGAGGAGGGTGGCAGAGGTACAAAACACAGGACTGTCACACCACAGAGCCAAGTCCAACTCCTATGTGTGGTCGAACTCTGACGAGAAAAGCATTTTGGTTGAGGCTGGAGGGGGATTGAGGTTTTGTTTAAAGGTTAATAATCACATTAGCACATTAACATGGCTTGAAAATAAATAACTTGATAAGCCGACGATAAATATGTTGATTGTAATTACACCTACAGCCTCAGTGCAACTCAGATTATTGTGTAGCTTTCCCTGGGAAATTGCTTGTTTTTCATCCCACTGCTTTAGTGATGACACACCCCTGTGTGCGTGCAGCATGGAGTAGTGCACGTTGAGATGTGCTTGTATTAGCATGTAGAAAAATGCAATACAACAATATACATATGATACAGGCTCTTTCAACAACAAATGTATCATCAATCCAGTCCTTAATATTAACTACAGTATATATAGTACCTATAGCTACAGTAACATTTAAATATATTTGAACCTTTATCTATTTCATTTACATTTTTCATTTTTGCCCTTTATGTTACTGAGTCCTTGATCCAACACTTTGTGAATCTCACCAATGAGGAGAAACTGACCGTGTTCATGCTTGACAGCCTTTTACTGTGTAGATATATACTGTATTTTAACATAGCGAAGCCAGAACAACGTTTAAGACGTCCTACAAGGTTATTGTACTTTGACCTTGTCAAATTTGTTTACTGCCTGTCATATTGCAGATCAGAGTTTCCAGGTGAGACCCTTTTCAGTTCCACTGTGATTAGTTTTAATTAACTGTATCTATGTTAGAAAACATTACAATTATTCTACCTCTGCTCAAAACATGTCAGAAATAGTGAAATAAGGCAATGACTAACTTCTCTAGGTATTTTTTATGTTTGCATGGTTCAGTAGATTTGATACAATGCAGAAACCCCTCTCTCGCAGGTAATCATTGTTCGCTCTCTTCTGTTACTGTTCGGGCCACAGCAGCTTAATTAAAGCATCACTGCTGTTTCCCCTCTCACGCTGGCTTGTGCTGTCACACGCCTTTTGGGACATCCTGTATCATCTAAAAACAGAATCTTATATAAGCAGCTAAGGTGCATTTTGATATTTTTACTTAAATCTAAAAAACCCAGCTGCCAGAAGGTGCTAGCCACATTCTCTCGCTCCTTTTTGCGAGAAACTGCTGCTGTCTGCTGTTTTGAATTCATTATCAGTGCACGGATAGACATTTTAAAAAGGGCCGAGGGCTTTCGGTGGATTTATTTAAGTGATGGTGCTTCCTAAATCTCTGTGCGCATTCAGAATCAGTTTATCCATTAATTAACATACAGTATACAATTGTGTTTTTATATCCTACAAAAATAGCACCCGCTAAAACTGTACCTGAATAAATGTGTGTGCAAAGAAACTCTGTCTTCAAGAAATGGCACTGGTTGTCCTCTTATGTGTTGCTGACAAATACTATCAACTGCTAGATTATGGTATGATGAAGGAGCATTTTTTGAGTGAATGAACCATCATATTTATGCACCATACCGCAGAGGCCCTTTCCTGTTCACGGTTTCACAGGTCACGTGCACACTGTCACCTACAGAAGGCCTGTGAATCAGCTATTGTGGGCTAGTAGACATCCGGGGAGTGTTGAGATACAAATGCTAAAGTGTTTTCCCAAATACCAAGGTGGACTGGGTAGATTATATCACTGCCTTGAGTGGACTCAGATCCTTTGGAGTGTGCAGGAATCTCCACAGAGGACTCTGTGGTGGCATCAGCCATCTACCAAACTGTGGTCTGTAGAAACAGAGCAGCAGACGCTGGTCAAACTGTTGAGGTAAGCCACCTCTATTTCATTACCATTTATTATTACTACTACAAGTAATAATGGATTTCTGTTCTTTATTTAGCTTTGTTTCCTTCTAGGTATTTGTCAGGTTTGGTATTTAGGGTGGACCCAAGTGCAACAAGGCGAGAGCGGTTTGGTGAGAAGATAAGTTTTATTAATAATAATAAAAAAAGACAGTAACTACTAAGGCAAACTAAACTTACACTGACACAACTCAAAAGGAGACGATTAAACTAAAGACAAGAAATTAACACAACAAAGTTGAGAATTCTCAAAAGCAGAAAACAAGCACAGCAAAGGTGACCAAGACAACGACTGCAAACCAAACCGACCTTTACCTCATCTTCTCTGTCTGCCACTTCTAAAATACATTTGCACTTTATGTTATTATAAAATGTTATGCAGGTAGTACAAACATTGTCCTCAAAATATATATGTTGTTGCATGTTACTTTTATATTAAGCAAATTTGTAGGAATAAGCACTAAGCTGAAGTGCAGAAAGAAATAATTCAGAAGAAAGAAATAATAAAGTTTTTGCAAACATTGCACAGACAAAGGGGAAAACATAGAGAAGTCATAATCTAATAATGTACTGGTGCCTTTTTTCAATAATTCCTGTGTGTGTACATGCATGCGTGTGTGCAAGTGTGCATGTGTGTGTCTGTTTGTTTGTGTGGTTCAATTACTAGTGGCCTTGCTGGACATTTCTACCTCTATCTCAGAAATGGCGCACAGAACATGTCATTAGATGAAAGTGCACCTAACTTTATGGCAATGTTGGAAGAGCTGCAAAATTACATTTAAACCAAAGAAATATAGACTGAATTTATAGTCTATCAACCACCGCTAACAATAGCGAATCATCACCAGGACTTGGACACTGTGTAAGTCCTGGCTTTCAGCTTTGAGGGTCTTTACAGGTGGATTACTAATGCAGACCTAAAAGCTTCTCACGATGACTTTATTGTCAGAAGGTTGTGTCTGACATGTTTCCCTTTATTTATCCTTTGTTACCAACATTGATTATTCCCATAGTTTTCTAAAGGTTTATGAACGTGACCTTTTGTGTGGGAACTTTATAGGCCTTAGATTAGAGCGAGAGAGCGGGACATTTGCGATTTCCTCTCATGATCTTTTGAAGTGAAAGCTAATCTACATATTTTACTAAATTAATTTCATTTTAGTTTTGTTTTGTTTTTTACTAAAAATATTTTTATCCCAACCTTCACAACCCCAAGCAGCTTTTTATTTTTTCTGATACATACCTCAAAAAGGTCCACAGCTCACAGCAACAAGCTCTGGTATTGGCATTGCAACAGCTTTTGAAACAATAACAACATGATTGTACACAAAAGTGCATTTTCATGTAAGAGAGCAATAAAATATTCTTATTCTGTTAGTCTATTTAAAGAAGATTTTTTTAAAATTGCCATCAAATGTCTTCAAGCTGCTTTGGAATATGATTCAGATGGCAGATGAATGGAAACAATTCATCATCATTATCTGCCTTTTGCACCTGTGAATGTGTCAAACTAACTGTGAAGGTTAAATACATGGAGGGGATGTTTTTTTTTTTTTTTTTGTGGGGGGGGGGGGGGGGGGGGGGGGGGGGGGGGGGGAGGGGGATTGTCTCTGCATAAATTGCATTCATCAATTTGTATGACAATGTTGCTATAGTGATATGTCATCTACATGTATGTGTATGGAAACTCTAGTTGTCCTCACTGTAGCAAACATTCTGCCTCAACCTTTAGTGAACTTTTATAATCAGAGGGTTTATTCAGAGGATTTTGTCTGCTATGGTAATCTGTCAGTAACCCCTGGTGCAGTGCTACAGATCACTGCGTATCAGTAACTAGAAGGTTGAGGTTGTTTTACTGATTGTGACCCCCAGTGCCTACCCACAATCCCCATAATTAAATGTCAATGTTATCTGCATTCGCAAAGATACTGGTGAAACATCACCTTCAACTTGTGCTTCTGCTGCAGTGTAAGAACTGACTGCTCATAGAAATGATCTATAAAATCTGACATATAACATGAAGGCCTGTTAAGTTTACACTTATACTGTAGTTCATTCGAAATGTTAAGCATTGAAGAAGTACAGAGGATTTCACTCAAGCATTATGACTTTTGCAAGGTGATAGTGGAGGATTTGCTCCATCACCACCAGACTCGCAAATTGTGTCGCTAACAAACGGGCCACTCGGCAACACACACAGCGGCGCTTTATAAAACTGCAGTCAACTCTGGTGGAGCGAATAAAGGAAACTGTTTCCAAATATGGATCATTTGCAGAAAACTGTTCTCCAGTACCACACAGGTAATGATAAGGACCCCCCCCTCCCCTATTCTCCATACCCACTTCTGTTTTTACCGAAAACATTCAAGCAGTAATGTTACACAGATTTTAGTGATGTTAGATTACAGAAATAACTTTTGTATCAGAAATTTAGTTTAATGTCTCGATGTGCACGCAGACATGATGTAACAGTGAAATGCCTTTCAAATCGTTTTAAAAAAGCTGCAAACTCGTCCCCACTGCTTTTTTCTGCTGCTCTTACTGAATGACCCTCATCAGAGCCATTTAGTTAAACTATCAGCTTTGAGTTTCATTTGCAGCTTAGTGGGCTGATCAACAGTTTGGCACACAGGCTATGGGAGTGGAGCAAAGATATCTCGCTTGTCTTTGTCCCTTTTATTGAATCAATTAGTTTTTCAGAATCGCCAGGATTTGCCAAAGATTCCCATCCCATGTCCAAACTAACCGACCGATTCACATCAAATACAGTTCATTGAAAATCTCATTCACACAGAAGTCATTTCGTGCCAACACATTTTCATGCCACACCTCTTCTATCTTTTGTTTTAACATGAACAGCAACATGTCCACTACAATCTTCTGCTGCTGCTGCCACTGAAGGACTTTCTCACTGAATGCCTATATTTAGTGGTTTTTGTTTTGTTTCTTTGCATTTGCTTTTATTTTTTTCAAAATAGCACTGTCTTAATATTTTGGACACCCCCCCCCCCCAGATCAGAATGGCTGGCCACAGAAAGCAGCATCCAGATTCAGACAGTGCAAACTCAGCATGACGTCACCGGTGTGCGGAGGGGCCGCTGTGCAGTCAGTAACAGAATCCGTTTGGTGGGGCAGTAAGCAAGCGGGACATCAGCATCATTTACCAAAACAGACTTTTAACTTAACATGGCTGCAAATGAAGTGCAGTGTGTAACGTGTAGTACCAGTAGTAGTTTAGTTTTTCACAAACGACCCAAACAACATACATCCATACTCATATTTCCCAGGAGGTCAGTTGTGTGTTTGTGCGTGTGTTGGGTTATGTTTATGGGTTATGGCCTATACTATAACTGTGGCTTAAGATTGCTTCTCCTCTGGGGACTTGGATCTTTTTCATGGTTATTGCACAGAAAATACCCCAAGTAGTGCAGCTTTTCTACATGGTCACACGTGTTTTTTGTGAACTACAATTACAACTACAATATTTTTAGTCATTTTATTAACACAATGATCCTATTACAGAAATATTATTTCTCATATTGCTTTTAGCAGAATATTAAACTATTATTACCTTGGCATTACCAAGACATTACTCAGCTATTACCATGCTAATACCTAAATATTACACCTATATTACCTTATTTCCAAACTATTACCCCACTATTACTAGACTTTAAAATGTGTGTTACTGTTCAAATGAATTTAAAAAAAACAAAAAAAACAACAGACACTTCTCCACCAAACAAATGGTTTTATGTCTAATCTTTGTTAATGTCCTGTAATAACTGAGGATTCAAAGCACAACTGTTGACGGGCAATATTGAATTGTATTTCAAAAAATTTCTGGAGACACAGATTTGCTGTGTTAAAGATTTACAAGAAGAGCACCTGTGATATAATTGTCTCCATCTTTTTTTTTTAGTTTGTGTTTGTTCGGGGCTTTTATGTAAGCAGACGTGTTTTGTAGATTTTATTTTTTTAAGTATCCTGACAGCAGAACGAGGGCCCGATAACTGCATGTGTGTGTGTGTGTGTGTGTGTGTGTGGTAAGAGTCGTGGTTTAGTCTGAGGGTAAACAACCCTGGAAATCCAAAGGAAAAGTTTCATTAATCACATGTTTGTAACCAGCCCAGGTGCTGCCACTGGCGTTACTCACTACACATGAATATAACGGGTTAGTCTGCATGTTGACTACATGAGCGTTCTTCTTTGTTAAAAGTGCAATGTATTCATCAGCAAAATGTTCCCTTTGAACCCTCCTGTTTGGGGATCATTTAAGGTTCTGTCCTCATTAAAACCAAAGTATCCTGATTATTAGAAATTCTACGGGAAAATCATAATATGACTTCATCTAGTGGTGACTGTTTCCCTCAAGTTTCCCGTGCAGTTTTCGGAAAGATGATTAAAAGAAATGAGTGGGCTGAACATGAAGGCAATTTAAAATACAGTGATATCAGCATTCAGATCCACCAATTTGTGTCTTTTCATTATTCAGTTTCCCCAACAGTATGATGATTCAGAAGTAAAAAAAAAAAAAACACAAGAGGCTCTGCTGACCACAAATCCACAGTCCCTATAGTTCAGATTCCTACATACGATAACAGATTAATTTTGTCCCAGATTGTATTAAATTCAGACAACCATAGCTTTACAGCAAATTAAATACTGGAACCGAGGGCGGCACGACCCCCATTAAATGCTAAGCTCTATCTTAATATTCATCGAAACATTAGCTGATGTCATCAGAGGCAGAAACTAGCTATTCAGACAAATGACATTATCTGCACACATCAAGACACACTTACGATGTTCAATTTTATAAAGAAACAGCAGACATATTCTTTTCTCATTTGACGGGTGGCTGGTGATGTTATCTCTCAGACCAGTATCTTGAATATCTCTGTGGTTGTCTTTCTGATTAAACAACATAGCAGTAGGCCAAGGAAAAGTTTAATGAGATAATTCCTGGACATACTTTACGTCTTACTTCTGCAATGACAGTTAAATCCGAAAGTGTTTTCAAGAAGCACTTTAAACGAAGCCGCCATATGGATAACTGTATCTTTGAACACAGACCGTAGAGTATCAGGCAGACATGCTGGATCCTCGTCATTTGAGTGCTATGACCACAGGAGCATGCAGTACTAGCATCAGGCATGACCGACAGTTATTGCCACGACCGCAAAACTAAAAGTGCTGTTACATTTTCAAAAAGATCAGTGTTGCGATACTGTCAGGTCAGATGTTAGATGGGAATAGTTCCCACTGAAAAGACTCGGGAGCATTCGTGCAGCAGTGGACGTCCATTATGTTGTTGCCATGCTGCTGTTGCCGGCGAAGTAGCCACATAGGCCCTGATCATATAGAGCACAAGAGGAGCACTGCAGTGCTGTTTTTTTTTAGAAGCTGTACAATCTGAACATCTGCATAAAAGTCACACGTGGAGGACACTTGTTCTCAAATACGTTGGACACAGAGAAATGGAGTTCCATGTGCCTGCATAAGACTTCCGAAGATCTCTCCTGTTTGATCTCTTTAATGCTCGGTGCCATCCATTTCTGCATCCCATTCAACTCCTGCATGGTTGTCACGTCTGTGGGATCCTGGTTTTTTTTTTTTATGTTCAAAGACTGCACATTATACACACCCCTACACATAAATATTACATATGCAGTGCTCAGGTCCACTGGACCCGAGGGTAATAAGTGTGTGGAAATTGTAGGTGCCATGTATCTTCACTCTGTCCTCCTACTTAGTCTGCTGTGTGTATGTGTGTGTGTGTTTTGTTGTTCTGCACCTGCATTTTACCCTCTGTCTCGCAGGAACTATATATTCTATATTTTCTCACACTCTGTTACAGCAGCAAATTGGGGGCAATCTACAACATATAAAAAGCTGTGCCTGTGTGGCTCCTTGTCACAATTGATCAAAATGGCGAACAAATTCCCCGCTCAGAAATGGGCCTTAGAAATGATTCTTTTGAAGCTTTGGAAGATGAAAAAGAAGCGGAAGAAGAATTCGGTAAATTCAGAGTCTGAGGGTGAGCTTGAAGAGGAGAATGAGTTTGACTAAGCATGCTGCAAAAAAATAATAATAATAAAAAAAGCTCAGTGGCCAGCTCCAGGCGTAGCCCAAAGCAGCTAGTTACACCCACAACGGACAATTTCAAGAAATTCCTATGCAACACCCACAAACCATGAAACTCAGTAAAAGCTCCTCGTGTGTTGTACAGACTGGCATGAATACATTATGTATCACTGTACTGGATCTGATCGTTGAGGCTTGTGTTGTGTAGACTGACACGTTCCATTTCTAATTAAATTCAAACAAATTGACATCAAAAGCGGTGAAAAGCTTTTAGATTTGCTTTATTCCACCCATTTTGATTGTGATTGATCTGTCTATATTGCTTATAGCTGGGCTCAAATAAACATCTGTTAAGTATTTTCACAGACATTTTAATGGGTTGAATGTATGGTGGCCCCCTGGAGACAAAGCACATACAAAAGGGAAACATGATGCAAATAAGAAAACACATAGTAAAAACGGAAAAAAAAAGGGGGAAACAAGCTGCAAACCAAAAAATAAAAAATAAAAATCAATGCTCAGTGTGTGGAAGTTTCCATATAAATGACTTAATAGCAGAAGGACATTTAAAGCAGCTTTGAGACGTCCTCTGTGTGCTTTCACATTTGTATGTGTTTTCTGGTTTGCAGCACACAGCTTTGTCCCTGGGGGCCACCGTAGAATTGATTTAAAACGCCGATAATGCGACGGGTCTGCTAAACCTGGAACATTGATCGGCTGAGTAACAACAATACGAATTATATGCAAGGGTTAATCGCTGATCACCGACAGGGAGTAAAAGCGGCTGAAAAACGTTGGGAGTGAGCAACATTAACGTAACACAAGCCATGAACATTTAGATGTTTGACGAGTAACATTTCGCCCACACAGATACTCATTGTTTCAGTTTAAATGGCATGAATGGCGTGAATGCGGCATGAGGCAAAACACTTGGATAAAGTTCAGGGGGGGAAACGTTATGATAAAAACAATGTGTGGAGTGGTCATGGATGAACAAACAGTATTTGCTAGCATGAGGGATGTCTGTGGGGACTCTCAGTCATCTAGGTCATGATTATCCCAGAGGTGCCTTTTTAGTGTGGCAAGCTAAAACCTTTTTTTTCGTCTAAAGCCTTTTGGACGAAAGGTGGAACATCTTCAAGAGCCGGTTGTTGGCCAGTCCAGCTGAAAGCACCTTTAGGATTGACGGTGAGTATTGTCTCTGCGCTGTAGCTTGGCCCCTGGTGCCGTCCAGCTCCATTGTTGTCAGAAAGTATTTAAAGCCCATCAGTGAGGTCGTGACATGTTTCTTTGTTTGCCTGAATTACTGCACACGGCCCTGCTGATATATAACTCACCATCAAATTTGCCGCTGAGGATAATTTTTGGGGTGAGCTGTAGCCTATTTAAAAAGTGCATGAATGGCTCCATTAACTGTAATAAAGGTTTGGATCTGTAGAAACACGAGGGTTCACAGACGGACGTGGACAAGTCAAAAGAGGGATTTGCATTTTTACAATGCTAAATGTAAAGTCTGTAAAATACATTTCTCCCCCTAAAAATCTGTCTTCTATGTTTAGTTATTCACATATAATATTATTTTCACTGGATCCCTGGTTTGAGGTCATCATCAGTTCCCTTTTTCTGACAGTTTCTAATTCAGGGACACTTCACAGGGGAACGATTGCACCAAGCACGTTCCAGTTGACAAGCGGCCTTCGACTCTTTGTGGCACCCAATTTTATTTTGTTCCCACTTTTCATCTTTTTCTGTGTTTTTCACTCTGTGTGTGTCCTGTTTGCAGTTTTGGGCTTCAATATCCAAAGCTTTTCAGACAGAACTGTTCCCTGCTGCAGAGTTTCTCAAGTGGAGATTTTAAATTTGCCTCGCTGATATGATGAATGCGCTCGATGTGACTGTTACTTTAATCGAATCCTCTTTCAGAAATTATGACTTTCAAAGTTTTTTTTTTTTTTTTCTCTGTTTCTCTAAGTGATTTTGGTTCACTTTCTCTAAGTTCTTTGGAGTGAGATTATGTCTAAAGATGGAGCTACCTTACCTTTGAAAAATGTTTATAGACCTATGGACCGAGAAAAACTCAAATCTTAAGTGAAACGAAACAGATCTAGCACAGTTATCAGCAAAAATGTCATTATTGTTAAAATTTTTTCATTATGATAAGCCCCTTTTCAAAATGAAAATTAAGTTTGTGATAGACAGTCTTGTCTCTTGTGTGTATGTCTGTGTGTGATTGTGTGTGTGTGTGTGTGTGACCTATTTGCTTTGACATTATTAGGTGGCTGGGTTTTTTCTTTGTGGGAGTGGGGGTGATTTACACTTTCATGACCTAAATTCAGTAACAACAACCACCTTACATGAAAACAATCCACCCTGAACAGCTATTTGTTGTGTCACTGAATTGTCTGCTCTTGGCATTTTGCCTCCTGCTTGCAAAATATCAATAAACGTGGACTATATTGAGGTAAAATTTCCCTCTGGGATTGATGAACTTGTTTGAATCTATTCCCAAAGACAAAACATTGGCTTTTACGGTTCAATGGTGATAATAATACAGGAGAAAATGAATATTAGAAGACAGTTGCCTGGACGATACCCTTTTGTGACCCAGAAAGCTCCAGGCACCTAGCACGCTCATATTTACACCCTGTGGAGATGTTTAAAAATCCTAACATTAATAAGACACAACTTACACTAAAGTGTGCACACCAAAGAAAAAATGCTTCACTGGCTCCATTAAAAAAATAGGAGTTAGTTCTCATGTTTGATGGTAAGTGAACAGCAGCATCAGTTATGTAAAATGAGAGGTCTGCGGTGTATTCGAAAGCACATGACGTGTCCATGTGACAGCCTAATGCTGACGCTGACCCCAGGAGACTTCTTCACTTTCAGATTTGCGCTTTGTTGCTGCGCTGTCCATCATGTGTGGCTGTCTTTTGCCAAACTAAATCTTTTCTGCATTTTTAAAAAAAAGTATATTCAATAAGCAAAAAAAAAAAAAAAAAGAAGGAGTCGTTGCGATTATTCTGTTTGATTGTCACCGTGTGAAGTCAGATGGAAAAGCAGGTGTCAAAGATTGCAATAAAAGAACACCGAGAGGAACTGAAAACAGAAA
The DNA here is from genome assembly GCF_033026475.1 of Channa argus. Classification (NCBI taxonomy): domain Eukaryota; kingdom Metazoa; phylum Chordata; class Actinopteri; order Anabantiformes; family Channidae; genus Channa; species Channa argus. Next base: position 22,018,634 of record NC_090206.1, read on the forward strand.
AGAGGGAGAAGAGAAGGGGGTGGGAGGGATAGAAAGGGTGCAAAAAAAAAAAAAAAAAAAGGTTGGCACATCAAAGACCCCTTCCCTTGGATATAGGATATGCAGCACTTGTCATGTTGAGAGAGTGTTAGTGGAATATCTATAGCTTATCTTTCCAAGTCCTGCAGCGGTTTCAAATATAAACCTGCCATTGGTAAGATGCTGAAAGATACCTCTTCGTGTCCTGCGTGTATGTTGGCGTGAATTATTAAAAACATTCTTCTGTTTGCACCTATTCATCACCATACCTGGTGAAATAATGATAAGGTCCATGCAATTAACTAGCGACCTATATCAGGGTGGACCCCACCTGGATAGACCCCCCACCACCTAAACAAGAAAACAGATAGATGGATGATGATAAATAATTCCTTCAGCTGCCCAAATATCTGAAGGGTGCTGCATATTCTGTATAGAAATGCTGCATGGTATCTCCAGAGCAGCAGTAGTTCAGTGCTGATTTATCAGACCTCCGACTTTAGAGCAGTTGTTCCATTGCTGTGCAGCCACAAAGCACTGGTGCCGGATTTACTGGACGCAACTTCAGGAAGAAAAAAAAAGCTGTGTTCCTTTGACTTAAATGTCCCCTGCTGTGGTGGAAGTTGTGTGCAGTCTCCAGCTGTTTGACGCTGAGAGCTTCAGATGAAATGACATGATATTGTTAAATAATTCGTGGCATTGATCAAGTTCGTTAATATGCTTCTCTCATTTCCAATTCTTCAGTTGTAAATCACTCATGAGTACGCTGCCCGGAACCGTTTCCACTTGCAGCACCTCATGCTCAGGCACAAATTGTACAGATTAGCAGGTGAAATAAGAATATGCAGCTTTTTTTTTTCTGTAGTGCCGCCCAAAACACTCAGAGGCCACATTCTTCAAGCTCCAGCTGATGCTCGTTTTTTATTTTTTTTATATATTTTTTTTTGCCTTACATGAAAGCGACAGCAAATTGCCTAAAACCTCAGCATCTCATTTTGAGTAACCTTCGTGTTCTAGTGTTTGTGTCTGTGTGTGGGAGGCGTGTCTGAGCACCGGAGGCCATGGGAGGTGTGGGTAGTGTTCGTGTCACCAAGAAAATCCAGCTAAATGAGTGTGACTGAACCGCAGGTCGCGATCAATACACAGCATGATATTTTCGAATCAAATTATTGGACGTGACAGCCAGCTGGAGCCCTGCCCAGCTCAGAACTAAATTATATTTATTTACTTTTCAGACTGAGACTTTTTCTGAGAGATTTTCTATTCCTCTTGTCTACAAAGGTAAATCTCTGGTGTTGAATAATTCGGAATCTGTCATTGTTATAGGAAACACATTGGTGAGCTTGAGAAAAGCTGACTAGCTAAACACTAACAAACCAACTTCGAGATCAGCCTCATGTGATTTCATGTACATTTGAATCAACATGAACTTGCTGCAGTTAAATTAATGATTAATTGTTTTAAAAGTCTTAAAGTGAACAGTAAAGGGAATTTACTGCTCTCTGTCTGTTTTTGTTACAATTGACAAAAAGATTCAGTAAATCAATTTGACTCAGTTTTAGTTTTAGTGCAGAGGCCCTTTCATTGCAGAGAAATGATCTGCATCTCTAATACAGTATCTTTCAAAGCTGTGGGGGGGTCATCGCACATTGAGGGTTGTTAAATTAAGAACGTGCATTTGTATAGAATTGTGTTTATTTGCATTCGAGATCAAATGCCATTTCTCAAGCCCGCTGCAGAATCAACCAAAGAAACACAAATAACTAACGTAACATGCATTTGAATGCAAAGATATTCTCTTTATTGCCCGTTCCCAAACTTTTCCAAACAAAGCTGAGAGAGTGGAGACATACACTGAAGTCAAATCAGATAACCTCAGTTAAACAGTGGCAAAGTTCTTGACCGCCATTAAAAATGTGACAAGAAAATGTTAAAAAGACCAATCCTGCTGACAAGCTTTACTACTTCCTATCACTTTATGACAACCTCGCACACATAGCTACGCAGCTACGCTCTCTCCAGTACTTTTAATTTTTCATTCTACATCAGTTTAATCATTATGTTGTGTGTTCCTAAATTATTGATTGCTCTTTTAAAATTCATGGGCTTTTCAGGAAGCGATGACACAAAATGTATAATTTATTAGTAATACTGAAAAGAGATGGCTGCATCCAATCATGCTGCTGGGCTTTAAAAATGATTCCCTTTCCAGCCACTAATTCAATTTTAGGCCTGACAAGCATCACTTTCTCCCACAGTATGTACATGCAGCAAACTGGGAGAACAACTTCAGTGACTGAATTCCCTGTGAAAATGATCATTTCAACTTCAGCCCGTCAAATGTCTTCTCAGCGCAAAAAAAAAAAACTTGATAATGAATTTGATACAATTGCATTTCGTCTACTGCAGAGCTCAGAGATAAGTGTTCTCTCCAAACAACTAGAACATTTTGTCATTTTTGCCAATAGGATCCAAAGTCATTTTCATACACACTTTGACAGCTCTTAAACATTTTCCCATCAATAATAGCTTTGAAAATAGGAAAGTAAAGCTGTGGAGAGCTCAGTTCTCAACACAGATGGGGAGGATGTTTAACTGAATGCCAGGCTCCGTTATTATTCTGTTTCCATTAAATGTTGTGTATCGTATAATTACTGTATAATTTTCACTTTATAATTTACTCTAAGATTAATAAAAGTGATTATTTGTACATTCAAAAGACGTTTTTCGAAATGGAGGTCATATAATTTTACGGAATAAGAATCCGTAGCCTGGATTTTAAAACTATTGGGGTCATGAGCTCAGGTTTTCATGTTTTAGTAATTCAATTAATTCTTTCTTCACTTTCAAATCCTTCAGCACAACACTAAGATTAACATTCAGGAAAAGATCTAAAGTTGGTCTTGGTCTTATTTCTAGGCATATTTTTCGATTCACTAATTCGGAATTAAATTTCTGATTTTTAATTGGGAAACTTATCCAAATGTATCGTTATTTTAATTTGGATTTTCTATTTTTAACTTAAGGGGAAACACCTCTAATGAACCATTAAAAAAATAACTTGTAGCAATGAGTACATTCTAAATGAAAACAACTGTTGGGGAAATCTGTTACACAAAACGTCAGTCAGGATGCAGACAGTTGATAAAAAATGCTGGAGAGGTTTTTCACCCACGTCACCAAGTCATGTGATCCTTTGTCTGGTGTCACTGCAGTGTGTTACTCTGCTGAGTGACTTGGCCTGTGGTGCATTCGCTGTGTTGCGGGGATTGTCACTGAAAGGTCTGTCGAGTGGACTTGTCATGGCTGGTTTTCTGATAAATGTCACAAATGATTTCGATGGCCGTGCTTCACTGTTGTGACAGCCGGCAACTACGCAATAAGTACAGTTTTTTTTTTTTTTTATTAATTGTAGACTGTTAGGACTGTTAGTTCCAATTTTAAGAATGTGTTCTATAATTCTATAATTCAATATAATGTAATTTTAATTCCTGGTGTAAACATTCAACATAATGTATATGCAGGAAAACTGTAAGCGGATGCTTTTAAAGTATAATATTAATATTAATATTAGGTACTTAAACGTCAGCTCCGAGTTTGTATTTTCTCTTTATTTATCAGTCTGGAATTAATATGTGGAATCAGCTTTAACATACACCCACCAACAAACAACTGCAGGAAATTTGGCATATTAAAGCAGCCTAAAGCCTAAAAATACATTTGCAATATCCTTTACCCAAGAACAGAGCAAAGAAATGTAAGACGATGCTTTCACTGTTGTAATTCACCGAGTGCCAAAACATCCCAAATTACTTTAGTTCACCAAGCACCCACAGGGCTTGTTTGCATCTGATTATATGACAGACTGAGGCTTGTGTGAGGAACAAACCCATTCTGAGTTTTGAAAGACACCGAAACGCTAGTTTTCAGATAAAAGGCCCACGACGCAAATGTTTCTTCATGCAGAAAAATGCTTGGAGATAGATTCACAAACTTGACTAGAAACTGTATTTACAGTTTACTTACCTTGTAAAGTGAGATTTGGTGAGGTGATGCGGTACAGTAGCAAACATGCCCCTGTTATAAAGTTTTTAAGACATATTGTTGGCATCAAATTCAAAATGAGCACATATTTTATGAAAACCAAAAAGATTGAAGTTCTCAGTTTGACATGTTTTTTCCCCCCTATACTATGCACAGTCAAAAACAAGTTTTCAAATGACGAGCAAGTAATGTCATTCTCTTTTGATATTTACTGTGTTCCAGCTTTTCTGTAAATGTTTTCATACCAGAGAATTTAAAAAGCTAAGAGATTGCTGTGGTTTACAATCAACAGACTGATTATCTAAAAGAACATGAACATCTTTGTGCATCTAGGCTGTTTTCGTTTTTTTGTTTTTTTTGCAAACAGACATTTGTCCTTTGAATTGGATATTAGTGAATAAACAAATCCTCGGTTGTAAGATCAAAACAGCTTTAAATCTTTAAGCAGTTTTTACATTTTTTGCACTTTTTTTTAACAGACTTTTGATGACATTGCGTTTAAAACTGGCCTGATATACAATAAGAAAACCGAATGTGCAGAAATATTGTGTGAGGGGTGTGTGTGTATGTGTGTGTGTGTGTGTTGGGGGGGTTGTAAGATGAGCCAGTAAACACTGGGGATCAGATCTGACGCATGGATCTCCCTGCCTGGGGTTTTTCTTTTTTTGGTTTCTTTTTCTTTTTAAGGTAACCATTTATAGCTTTAAACTGCAAGAGGAGATAAATCCTAAGTGACAACATCCTCTGGACTCTTCTCTGCTGCTGGTTGCTTTGAGGATTGGAAATGTGATGCACAGGGCAGAATTCTCACCACCAAAAATGTGGGAATCGCACAGGGAACGGGGGCTTTGCTCGGACATACGTCACATCAGTCCTCTGACCTCATCAAACGCACACAAGGGGGGGGGGAGCGCTTTGAAATTGTATTATGAAGGCTTGACTCCGGTCCGTTTGCTTCATAGCCTGCATTTTCCTCCAGTTCAGAGTCCCACATAGCCGCCCCCTCCCTCTCGCTCTCCCCTCTCTCACTCCCGCCCCTCCCGACGCGCTGCACCTGTGCTGCTGCTTTCCGTGCGTCAAATGGAAGCAGCCGGTTCTTTAGTGCGCGCTCTCTGATGAACTGGCTGCAGACGGAGCAGACCTCGCAAAGCTACAGGTTCTCCTCCTCCTCTTCCTCTTCCTCTTCGTCCTCTTGCAGCTGCTGTACACGGACCTTTCCCCTCCGCATGCCCCACGTGTTCAGCACACGCGAAAGAAACTTTTGGTGATTTTTGTTTGGCGCACAAGGTTCTCAATTCGGACAAGCAGCCGTTGTTCATATCGCCGCTCTCCCGCCTCTGCCACCACACACCGCGGGAATTTTCACCCACATCATGCAAGTTTATGTGGCAGTGATATTGGCGTGTGGAGTGTCCGGTAAGTTCAGCAACTTCCTTTTGTCTGACCAAATGATTTCGTGCGCAAGCTGCGTCTTCGTCAACCAAATTGAATTCACTAAGCTGAGCAGCAGCGATGGGGTGACGCCAGGATTCCTGTGGATTCTGCACTGATGGCAGGAGAAACAAATGAAGGGGAGATTTAAGGACCAGCTCGTTGAGGTGTCATTCCCACACGAGGAGAGTCCGGTGATGCTCGCAGTAAATTCGTTGAATGGGCATAAAAACAGCAGGGAGCAGCAGCTCTTAGCCCACTGTGTAGTAACACAATGGATGCTGTTAAATTATGTGGGAGCAGGAGAGACTGTAATCAGTGAAGGGTTTATTTAATTAGAACTTAACTGTGAAAGTCTAATCCAAGCCCAGAAAACCCCCCTGTTTCACCCTATGATGAAGCAATATAGGACGGAAGGTCACTGTTTATTTATCCACTGTGTTTGGGACGTTGTGTGAGATCTACAGCAACTGCAGCTCCTCAGTGCTGTAGATTTTATTATGCCACCAGTGGATTTATCCCCCTCGAAGATCCAGCACAGCTGTAGCAGTAAGCAGTATGTGGAAGCTGCTCCCCGCTGTGTGCGCCTGGTACTTAAGGTTAGAGGCTGAGTGCAGGGTTACATAGGGGTCACATACGGTGGCCCTGAGAGGTCAAAGCACTGCAGTTTTAGAAAACGCATGAAAAAAGGTTAAAAAGACAAGGAAATGATTAGGGTTACCCAGGTTTACAAAAGCACTTCAAAAAGGGAAAAGTGCTGCAAAAGCTACGGCATGACAACAATGGCTCTGGGAGTTTTTAGTTCATTATTTTGTCTGTCCGGTCCCTCCCCAATTTCTACGGGGCTTGGGACCGGCAGTGCACGGCTGGAGATGGGAATGGGCACCGTAAGTTACAATTCATTGGAATCTGCTGATGGATGATTGATTAATGAGACTGGCTCTTCTCTGGGTCAGGATACTTGGTGACACTGCTGCATTTCACTCCATAAATCGTAGCTCTAGTCTTAGTGTTTGTGCAATTTCACTTTTCCAGCAGAAGTGAAACTATCAAGAAACGGAACTCTTCTTTTTTTATTTTGTCTTTGGCTGCTCTGCATCTCCAAAATGTAACGCAAAGAATTCATCAAACATCTGGAGAGGAAAAGAAAATCCCAAAACATTGTGAAAAAAAAAAAAAAAAAAGTATTTTGCTGGGGGAAGTAGATGATGGGCTGGGCTGATGGCTGGTCTTCAGAAGCTCGCACAGAAACTCCTCAGAGGTCTGTTCGACCCCGATTCGCAGTCCGTCAGTCTGCCATCTGGTGCCGCGGAGCCTGTGGTCTTAGCAATGCGCCAGCCACTGCTGGCCACAGTCGCCCCTTATCAGCTTCTGTTAGGCTGAGTTAGCGTCAGTCAGCGAGAGCTATCGCAGTGGCTGTCCAAGCGAATCATTGTGTCCAAACGCTGAGGGTGCTGCCCTCTTGTATTTCTCTTTTCTCTCCACAAGTAAATGCCAAGCCAACTTCACTTAACTTGTTTTACCATGGTATCAGCCATAATGTATTCATAAACCCATAGCTCAGACGGATGACAATGTTGAATATTTATGACAGATTTCCAGCAGGTTGAAGTCCAGTAATGTCCCATGGGAATAATGATTTTTTTACTATGAATACTGATGATGACTGATTATCACGTATGCAGGCATGCACACATGTTGTCAGTTTGCTTGTCTTCTGCTGTGGTTTTGAACAGAACAGAGGTTAAATCACACTTTAAAATTTTTTTTTTTTAGTTGAACTGAGCATTTCTCAATCTTCACATTAAATTATAAATCCACGTGCTACTGTACCTGGGAATGCAGTGACATTATATTCATTTCGACCAGTGCTGTCATTTTTATTGTACCGTTGTATCATGTAGTCCTTACTGCACATGTAGTACATTCATCAATTTGTAATATTTGTGGTTTTACCTTTTAACACTGTGAAGCAGAAGCAGTGAATTGTCAAACTGCTGGACTATGACCCAAGACATTTTTGTCCTCATTAACAGTGAGCACAATGTTGACAATGAAAAGGCTTAAATTTTTAATAAGGCTGTGTGCATTAGTGGGGAGTGATCATCAGCTATCATACTGTCAGCCTGTCCACCTGAACTGTGTTACTGCTTGTAGGATAGTGGGTAGTTTGTTATTTTTTGCTACTTTCACAGCTAAATCGGAAGGTGTTTAATTGCGCTGTTGTGTAATTGCAAGCATATGGTGACGTATTGACAGGCATTGTGTGTCGCCTGCATTAGGAGGTGTCTGCTTAGACATGTTTTGGTCCAGAGAATGGTGATTTTAGTTGGCATTTGTTTAAGATGCCTTAAAACAGCCTCCCATCTGAATTGCTGGCTAAATTGGAACAGTGTTAATTATGAGTTTGGCCCCTGCCAGGTGGGAATTTCACAGTTAAGTGCCAGCACTTAACTGTGACCTCATCACTGTTTTATATTGTATAATTCAGCGAGCAGAGTTAATATTGGATGATCTTCTCTCCTTCAATTGGTCAACTTTCTTACCCAGGAGAAATGCACTGCACAGCAAGGTCTTTATAGTTTTCCAACATCTTTTTTTTTTTTTTTTTTTTTAACAACTAGTTTTTATATTGATGGTATTGTTGGATTTAAGAACTGGTTTCACTAATCATTTAGGAGATTCAGTTGAGGATAAAAGTTGCCAAGGACCAATCCATTACCTGTAATATTAGTATTCTGGGCTTTTCTACCTTCATAGCAGCCAAAGTACTTTACTTGTGTCTCATTTACACACTTATGGCAGCAGCTGCCGTGCAAGGTGCTGTCCTGACCTACTGGGAACAACTTGGGGTTCAGTGACACTACGACATATGGGCAGGAGGAGGCGAGGATCGAACCGCCAACCCCAGGAGTGGTGGGCGACATCCTGAATGACAGCAGCAGTGATTGATATACTAAACCATTAGACCATTTCGTTACCAGGCATCAATACTACGACATTTTTTGTGTGTTTGAATAAAAACATTAAGAATAGACTGTAAACAATTGTGCACGAGTTTTAAATTTCAGATGAAGTGTGGAATTGGATTCTCTAAAAGCTTATGTGTCTCATAACCTGGTTACTTATCGTAGCCTCTACCTGTTCCCGTACAGATGTTTTACTGTAGTGGTTGGCGCTGGCCATGAACTGCCTGATCTCTTTGGTGGTTTGCTGACTTTTCCCTCGCTGCTCTTTCCCTCTGTGTCTGTTCCTATTACCAACGTGTTCCCTTCAGCGACTTTAACTTTAGGATTCTTTGTGGTTTGCCCTTCAGCCTCTACACTGCAAACCTCATCACCTGATGGAGACAGACAATGTGGTCTGACAATACGTTTTCGTGTAGTCGCTCAGTTTCGGCATAGATTTGAAATATTCCCACTACGCTCTCCCACATTTCTTTTACAAGCGGAGGCAAAAAGCTATTGTCAGGCTATAAAGGAAGTTTAAAGTAACACCACCGTCCCATAACTGACATGACACCACCACTAAACTTTTAATTTGGGATCTGATAAAGGTAGTGATCGTGGTGATGCAGCTGGTTGCATCCTCTTATTTACAGTTTCCTTAAGAAATTAATTAGTTAATTTTTTAATGAATTTATCAAGGGAGATGCAAACTTTAGCACCAATAAAATTTTCCCCCATTTTACTATAATATTTATTTTTTTTACAGCCTGTTACATTGTTGTTAGTTCTGATGATGAAAAAACATTTGTACCAGCTGAATGTTCATGTTATTATGTTAGGTGGTGTTGTTTTTAAATGTTTCAAACTCATAAGTTTATGATAATAACCCTGATGTGGAGCTCAGCAGTCTCTCTGAGCTCCATGGCAATATAATAGCAATCTATCAGAATACAGATGTATAGCTGTTAAATGTTGTAACATTTTTCAGTTATCATACATCCCTTATTCATTTTTGTCCCTCCTGTAGTTGGTCATTTTATACATTTCTAACAGTGTATAATAAATAAAGAATAATATTGAAGAAAATAAATTCTAAATGCGAAAATGTGGGTGTGTGTTGATTGCAAACATGCAAGTTACTTTAAAATCATACCCAAACATAGATGCTGTGAGGAAATCAAATTTTAGATCCTTGGACACCTGATGCTCAAACTTAAAAATGCCACAGTATCCTTGGTTACGTTTGTGACCGGTGTGCTTGCAGACATGGTACAATCACGCTGAGCGGTGATTAGATGATACATCGAGTGCACTTTGATTTATTTTATTTTATTTTTTTTATTTGCTGTCTCGCAGGACATGGGTCAGATTTAACTCAGAGGATTACACCACGCTGTTCACCCCATGGTTCTTGTAGCATCATCTTAAATTACTGCAGGCCAACATGTCATGTGGTTGCACCTCATTATGAATTATCACAGCTGCCTTCCTGCTCCATGATGGATTTCTATTTGTATTACTCTGTCTGTACAAGAGGGGGCCGAACAAATAGTGCTGGTAGACCTCAGTTCCTAAACAATTCCTCAAACAGTTAGTCTTTTATTGACGCTTTATTGTTCAGCTCCTGCTGAGTTACTGAGCCTAAACTAAAAGACAGAAACCTCTGTTGTATGTCATTTCAGGTCATCTTTCCAAATGTCAAACATGAAACATCACTAGAACTACTTAAATTATTGATAATGATGATGTGGTGGCTGTGGAAATTTCTTAAACTGATCAGAAATAACACATTGTATCATGAAGCAAATCACAAAGTTTTCTTTAGAATGACTGCACAGTGTTTTTTTTTTTGTTAAGACCATGAGATGTAACTTTATGAACACTAAGTATTTAATGCAGGTGTTATACGACTGAAGTGGCCATCTGTTGTCTATAAAATCTGTTTTTCTTGAACGGAATATGGATGCATGTCTCCAAAAGCAAGATTTGCCATTTGAGGAAATTTCATAATTTCAAAGGATTTAAAAGCTGCTGCAAAATGCTTATGTATAGATGCCTAACTATGAAGACCAGCATGCAAAGGTTGTTGATTTAATGAGACCTTGAACACTTCCAACAGCATTTTCACGTGCATTTCACTTCTCTCAGCAGGAAGCGCTGGTATACAAAAGGTCCAATTCAGCTTAAGTTTCTAGTCAGAAAGACATCATATAGTCTGCAATGGTAAAATTTGTTTATGAGATGCTGAGTCCAATGAACATGACTAAATATATACGCATGCAGACAGTTGCAGGCTGATACTCGTGAGAATGAGATGTTTGCTGGAATGACGACATATTATGTTATGAACTTTGTTGAACTATTGTGTTAGCTAAGCTCATGTTTAAAAGATGATGTTTGTGTATGTAAAGTTGTATTTTTTTTGTTTTCTGCAAATATTATTAATTATAGACATTGCATTGTTCAAAACACAGTACAGTCACAGACAATAAAGGACAGATGGAGGAAAACTAGAAGGTGTTATTGGAAGCCTGAAGCCAGACTGTTAAGCCGATGATAAGGGAGAATCATAAATTCCATTCTGTCCTTAATTGCGTGCCAGTCCAAGGAAACCATTAAAGACCTAATGTGTAATCTGCAGCTGACTTGTCATTGGCCTGTCAGCTGTACTGTATTTTGAACCATAGGCATGACAGGACAGACTCACTACGGCACATGAATAAGGAATTTCGCTAATCAAGGCAGGATGAGATGAGGAGCGTGAACAATGTTCTCTTCCAGCTTCCACGGCATCTGAAATGTTCGACATTCATCACATTTGTCAGTTTGTGTTGTTTGTTTGATCTCTGCATAATTTAGACTCTGATGTAAAGTACAACAGTAGCCGCAGAAGAGCGTTGATTAAGGAAAGACGACACAACTTACAGACGCACACAGGCCACGTGTTTACTCTAATCTCTGACAAGGCCTCAGTACCTCTCTGATGAAGACGAGTTGCACAAATGTTACTTGCCTAATCACGTTCTTGGATATTCTTCTTTGTTTACAGCACTCAATCTCACAGAGGAGAAAGGAGATTGCCCACTTGGATATTTCCCCTGTGGCAACCTGACCACGTGCCTCCCTCAGCTCCTACACTGCAACGGCATCGATGACTGTGGAAATCAAGCAGATGAGGAGAACTGCGGTGAGTCATTGATTCTACTTGAACAAATCCTAATACGACCATGTCCTGTGTGCACTCTTGCCTTCATCTACAGTGTAAAGTGTACAGTGTACCCCGATCACCTGTCAGACCCCTGAAGGTGTCCCCTCGTATTCGGCACAAAGACATCGGCCACAGGTCCTTTTAAGCGGCTCAGTGGGGCCTCTGTGAATCAGACATGATTCTCCAGCACATGGAACCATTCCTGGACAGTGTTTATGCTGTGTCAGTGCACATTGACCTGCTGAAAGAGGCCCCTGCCATTAGGGAGTACTATTGAAGATCAGTGTCCATGTTCAAGTTCTGTCCCTCATGTGCCCATTGTAGGCAACTTTCCAAGGTAGACAGGGGTCAGATTGGCAGACAGACCCAAATGCAGCTGTATGCTCTGAGGCCTGTCCTTCATAGACAGTTTTTACATTTTTAGACCAGGCTACGCTTCGCTGCCCACATGCATTAATGAGCCTTGGCACCCATGACCCTTTTTGCCAGTTGCCCTTCCTTGTACCACTTTTGGTAGTTCAGGTTCTTGTGCTCACCCATTTTCCTGCCTCCAACACAGCCACTTCAATAACTGACTCTTCACTGGCTGCCTAATGTATACCTCCCCCTGACGGGTTCTATATTACCTAGATAATCAATTTTGTTCGCTTCACTTTGTTGTGGCTGATGGGAATATAACATGCTAACACGAGCACAGTATGGTAACACTTTGAAATGTGCGCTTTTAATATTGAAGCATCCTCACCTCTGCTGATCTGCATCTTCACTTTGTGAAAACAAGCTTATGCATGACTGATTTCCTGTATTTATCTTGAGGAGACGATCATCAATCATGACTCCCGTGCTGAAACAGGTGCTGCCTATAAAAATAGCTTATGAGTAATAATAAATGACATCTATGTTTGCAATCTGACTTCTCTGGTTTAGTCGCCGGCAGGAAGAATTATTACCTGGTGTCCTTTTTATTGTCCAGTTAGTGCGGCTGGTTAAAGGTAGAACCATCTCTCTGTGTCTTTAGTATTAACAGAAACACTGCGTTTTCTGTCTGCAGCCTATTCTCAAAGGCAAACTCTGTTTAATTCATCATGTAAATCCACTTCTACTCGTTTGACTCTAAAGTAATTTACGACTTCCACTTTGAGTTCCCAGTTTATGCATCACAACTATGCAGTAGTCTGTGTCATTCATTTGTCCTATACGCCATCTCCTATGTCATACTGAGCTGCACTGTAGTGCTAGTAATGTTATGCTTTGAGCATCCATTGACATGAATACAACCTGTTAACAATTTTCAATTTAAAATTCAATCAGGTGAAAAGAACACGTACCTTACACTAAATGGCAACATTTCTCTTGCAGAGAAAATATGGAATGTAGATAAAGTTAGTGTCTACTGAAAGATGGATGCCGCAGAAGACTAGAATAAACCAATGACAAATAATATCCTTACATTTAAGTGTTTAATAATGACGTTTTCCGTAAATGATCTCTTACCTTGTGAAACATGTTATTAATTTCTTTCCAACTCTACTCACACACATCACGAAGTTTAAGGCATCATTAATTCCTCAATTCCTATTTTTTTTGCATTAAAAAGACGGAAACTACTATTATCCAGTGGTGTCTGAATTGGGTCAGTCATGAGCCCACATAATTATCACTAACTATAGTTTTCTCCTCAGCCTTTAGATCTTTGGTTTTTAGTGTTTTACAGGATGCATCGTTTTTAGCTGCAGGCAACTGTTTTCAGCAACTGGCAGTTTTTTAGGAAACACGTAGGTTAGCAAATATCTTCTACATAATGTAAGATCTCCAGTTTAACATCTGAAGCTCCAGGCAAAGGTTAAAGAGCTAAATATTTACATTGCATGGCCAGAAACGCTCATCCACATAATTGAAAGCTGTTGGATGTGAGACTCTGTGGGTCATTCTGTACAAAGGTACAGAGACTAAAGTATAGAGAAAAGTTGGAATTTTGAGCGTTCAGACTGAAAAACGATGTAAAGCTCGATGGCGAATGGTGTGTGAGTCTTTGAGAGGGTAGGGACAAGTGACTGATATGCACGTTAATATTTGAAGACTAATTAATTGATGTAAAAATAGGCAACTGTTAACACATACAGTTCCCCATACGCCGTATTAACTTTACTGTGCTTGACTGTTGTACTGTCTCCCCGAGGCAACAAAGTATGTTAGGTTTAGCTACGTAAACCTTGTAGGCTATATTAGATTTAATCCCTCAGTGGAAATGTTCATTTATTCTTTTGTTTTAGCGGTTTTATTGTCAACTTTTTGTTTATACATCCGCAGAAGCTCTTAATAAAGCTACAATATGGACTTTTCACAGAACAGTAAAACTATTTCTGGATGTATTAATTGTGAGTGTTTAGGATTTAAGCAGTGAACCTTTCTGAAACTGCCTCTCACAGTACGAAACGCTCTCTGAAAATAGCAGCCTACCCTTGAGATGCACAAAGCACTTGACTCTAATCACATGCATCCATGTGGGTGAGATATTCTAAATCAGATGCAGTTAATATCTGCTACAGTGGTTAGGAACCCTTCATAAATTTAACAAAGTTAAGATAATGTATTTGTTAGACTTGAGACCGTCTTGTCTGTCACGCCTCCACTGGGGCTGTTGGACCGGTTGCAGGTTTGCTTGTGTTTGACCCCTTTAATCTTAGAGCATTTTAAGGTAGTGATGTAGTGGTAGCGATGTCTTAAAGCAGGCCCTGGGATCCTTGTTCACCCCATGCCTAGCTGATGTGAAGCTGCAATGCAGGCTTTGTTCACCTCTTGTCTACGTACCTTCAGGGCTTCTGCTATATTTTATTTTATTTTTTTTAGGACTTGGTATGACACCTTCTGTCCCAAACCTGGGACAGTGCTATCTGCAACCAGAGAGAATGTGTTGTCAGCTCTGTGTAAAGCCTCCCAAGACTTTACACAGGCTGTTCCACCACCACTGGAATTTTCTCTCCATTGATGGAGAAGATGGTATTGTTCCTTCTGGCTCCCTTTCATACAGACGTAGGCATTCAAAGCGTCTTACTTTTTAACTGTGGTATGTCTGCAGTGGTGGTGTTGCCTCGGGGATGCAATGTGTTTTTAACTGAATCTCGCTCTCAAAATGCGACCTGCTGTTCTCCTTTAATTCCACAGCACTAAATCCTACTGTCTGTGGACCAACAAACATTTGTGGTGAACACTAATTTTAAATATGATACTGTTCACTCACAGTGTCTACTGAAAGGCTCCTAAACACACTCGCACCAGAGACCTGAGCTCAACACTGACATGAAGTTTTTGGCTACTAAGTCTTCTTCACATTGCACAATGTTTTTCTCTCTTGTAGCTGTAACCGTCCATGTTATCATTGTCTTGGTGAACTGGAAATTCTGGGCACTCTGGCACTGTGTCTAAATGCATTGATAAAAGTTACGTGAATAAACTGAATTTGCTGACTGAGACAGATTACCAATGTGGTTAGTTTGATTTTATCACGGGCTGCCGTCATGTAATTACTGTGCATGGATTTGGTGTCCGATCAGCTGCTCCTCTGCAGGCTCTCACTGACCGTGCTGATATTTTTTTCATGCTGTGAGAAACCATTTTAAAAAATCCAAAAAAGTTATTAAACACTTATAAAATTTTCCTGTGGCCTAATATTGGAGGCAGCTGTAGCTTAAGAAAGACTAATCAAACACTCCACAAGACTCAGTTGTGGTATCACTACACTTTGATGCCACCATTGTTCATTAATATCTCATTATTTTCACCAGCCGTGGCTGATGGAGCAATTGTACTTTTAATCAGTAACAGTAAGCATGCAAGCTTGGTATACTCGCAGTGTATAGCAATACTGTAGCAACGCCTAAACCTCATACCTTGCCTGTTCATATGATATCACCCACAAAGTTGGAAACAATACTGATTTCTGTCAATTTTTCTCGACAAGATGTTCAGACATTATCACCCTTCACAAAAGGAGAAGCAGTCTTGACTTATTACCTACAAATTAGCAACCAAACTGATGTAAGGACAATTAGTGACTCGTTTTTCTTTTAACTAAAAAAACCAGTCTCAATTTTCTGTGGCCGTCTGAATTGCTTTTATTAAAATGACTTATTTAATAGTATGGAGCACATATAAATGTGTTATTTATGTGTAGCCATATTAATGGGCACTTTTTTTCACCAACAGTCCTCAGCTTGCCATAGCTTGGTTTGTTCTCTATTCACCGGATTATTTTGACGGGCATCCAAGTGATAAACAACAGAAAGCAAGATGAATGTTTTGGAGATGCTGAAAGAGGCTGGGGAGAGAAGAGGGGGATGATTTCCTAGATTTGAGGAGTGTAAAGGAGGATAAAAAAAAGGTTCACATATAATGAAAATGCATGCATTCACGGCAACCTACAACAAATAAACAGAATTTCAAATGGGATGCTCAAAGATGGACTATTACTGTAATGTGCAAAAATGGATAGTGCCCTAGGATTTAGAGGCCTGTCCTCTTCCTCTGAGAAGGAAATTACTGTTGTCTGGATGTAGTTGTAATATATATTCTTGGAAATCATTGTAATTATTTTGTGTTTTCCCTGAGCTTTGTGGATAAAATGACAACATGGGACCTTTGGCCCAGAACTTTGAAGTAAACATGTTTTTGTCTGGTGAATGAAAGTTTGAATTAAAGCAAATCCTGCAGCCCCTGTAGGTTAAATAAAATGTTATATGCAAATCTGTCTGCACAGATTGTTAAACCAAGTGACCGGGTTTATGCATGCAAGTCAGTGGGAAGACTGCAAACTAGAGGGGGGAGGTTAAGAGAGAATAGCAGGAGTGTGGTGTGGCTGTCCGTCCACTGCTGTGACCCAGACTAGAATATCTCAACAACCACGGGATGGAAATTTTGTAAACATTCAAAGCCCTCAGAGGGATGCACCCTAAGATGAGTAATGGCTTTGCTGATATCCTGACATTCTGTTCTCTTGTGCCACCATGAAGTTGACAATTTAATTTTTAAGTAACGTCTTAAAAAAAACTTTCAGAGGGATTCACTAAATGTCCGCTCAAATGTCCAAGCAAATTCAAATGGTCAAGCTGAAAATTCTGTCAAGAGAGTCGGCAGCAGTGGGGAAGTTTTGAAGATCATACCACTGTTCAGAAATCTGAAAACACAAAACTAGTGACCACGAAAACCTATAGGTTCCTTACTTGCAGACCTAAGCTGTCTCCAAACGAACTAAAAACCGTGCATCAACTATTTGATTTATTTCCCCTCTGCTATCACTGAATATACAGATGGCTTTGTGATGTAAGTTGTAACTTCTCTCCTTAAGGTTTGTGAAGATTCTCACTCATCCAGGTCATGGTTGTAAATGTTTGATAACTTGTGTCTTAGACCACCTCCTCTGTTGAGTGGGGGTTGTATAAGTCGGACGTGCATTGATTCTTCTCTGTTCAGGATTTAGTCGTCGGGTGTGTTGAAAGGAGCGATGCAGTTCTTCCGTCACTGCCGAGGTGGTTTCACAGTTGCTCACACTGTAATGCATGTGACGTGTGAGTGGGGTGAGACAACAACGCCATTCTCCATCCAGTGTCAACGACCTAACGACTCCACAGAGTTTACAGGCCTGTCACTCTGAGCCAGTTGGTCAGAACTGATAAGAGGTGAAAGGTCCAGTTGCCACTGAAAAGCTCTTCGGGGTCTTTGTCTCCTTCACATTTCCTGTGTTGGATGTTGTCTTGTATTGTCTGTGTCTTCATATTACTCCCCTGCTGGACAAAAATTTGTCCTTATGGGGAGAAAAAACTTAATACTGAGTCTTGTTATATGTATTAAAAAAAAACAAAAAATCAGCAAATGTAAAAATCTATATTCTTCACACATCTACTGACACAGACCTTGCAAATGAAAATTGTTTTGGGACCGAAGAGGCACAGTAATACAATAATTAGGGTTTGACAAGAATAAAGGCATCATGGGGTCACCACAAACTCGCAACTTTCTTTAGTCACTTTTAAAGCAGGTGCCAGTGACCTCGACAGAATGACAATTGGTGTGCAGGGTTAGAACCGTTGCTTGGCTCGCTGTCAACATACTTTTTGGCTGCCCTGACATACATGCAGCCACACTGACAGGCAGTACATCTGTCTGGGCTGAACCGCTCCACATTCCCTTGCACAGATGGTTTGCATCTTGTGTGTTTTTTTGTTTGGCTTTGTTTTCACACCTCCTACCACATGCTGTTGCTCTCAGCATGCTTGTTAGCGGGGTGAAAGAAGTGGAAGAATTTGCCAGTTGCCACATTTTTGCTCTTTCCCGCCCAAGGCTGCATCACACATTGCAGCACTCTTGTGTGTGCTGCTGGCAGTAGATTGGTGTCATCTTTCACAGGATTGGTCTTGCGTGTTCTCAGCCACCAGCGAAAACTTTATTCCACATCATCAGCTTCGTGTGGAGTGTTGGGGGAACAGGTACCAGACTTTAAAAGGATGCTGCTCAGTCACTGTGATGTTGACATCAGGTCAGTAGAAAGAAAATACTTGAAGGTTTGTATGAACTATGAACACCAGTCCAGAGTTTTGTGTGACTGATGCACAGGCCTTGAGCTCCTGTTATTTACAGAGAGAGAATCACTCATTGGTCTGAACATTTTTCATTACAGTATCTTGCTAAAACAAAATCAATTTCTCATTCCTCCTCCACTTAGAAGCTTTACAAATCGGTGATTATTCCTGGCCTTTTGCTGTTCAAATTATATGGGAATAGTTCTGGCACAGTGAAGCTGTTTGGCTTCCTTTTTTGGTGATTTTTAGCATCGGTGCACTTGAGCATAGTAAAGCTCGTTGGAGTGTTTGTGGCAAACAACATGTGACTGTTGTTGTCTTTGTCAAACCCATCCCCCCCCCCCCCCCCCATCTCTCTTTTTTTTGTATCTTTACTCATTTACATTGGAAACTGATGAGGAAAAAGATGGAGACAGGTCTGCACACTAACAAAAAAATGTGATATAGAACATACAGGACTTTGATGACTTGAGTTGCTCACTTTGGAAAGAACTAATCATTAAGGCGATGTTCACAATTGAAATACAATCACTGACCTGCACCGTGCATGATCCTTTAACACCTCACTAAGGAAGTAGAATGAACGAGAGCTGGTGGCTGACCAGTGTCGCCACAGCGGACCATTTTCCACATGTTGATTTGGCACAGTTTTTTTTAGCCGCATGCCCTTCCTGACACAACCCTCCCCAATTTCAGCTTGGTTGACTGGCACTGCACAGCTGGGAATGGGCTGTTGGGGATTCAGTGTCTTGCCCAGAGACATATAGCCAGGACCGGGGATCGAATCACTGACCCTGTGGTCTGTGGATGACAGGCCTTACTAACTGAGCTACAGCTGACCCCTGCACACATCATGATGATGCTGAAAGGACATACTTTAGCTGTGCTAGGTTATAGCAGCAGAAGAAGGACAGAGAGGACAAATGAAATAGATCAGCGAAGACAAACTAAAGATGTTACACGACACCTTTTTGTGTTTGTTAAAGTTCAGCATAATCATTTTGGACAAGTTATCCTGGCTATGAACAGGCTGTCCAACCATTCAGATATAGATGCCTTTTGGGAAATTGGAATTGCATTGCTTTCCCACCCATTCCTGAACATCACACCATCCATAAACAATATTTCTTATAATCTTCTATAATTACATTGCATCAAGAGGAGTTCAGTGTAGTTCATTTCCCAATACTCACCATTTATCTTTCCTCCATATGTCCTGTTCAGGGTCCAACCTAATGACTTTGTTCCCATGATACCTAGAAGATAGAAGCTGCCCCAATCACCAAGAACATGCTTTCTGGTTATAAAACACCAAACACAACGTCCTGCCTTTTGTTTGTTTGTTTGTTTTGTTTTGTTGAAACTGACACAAGTAAATGAAATATTAATAAGCATCGTTTAATTTTAATTGTCACTATAGGTAACCACGCAGTTGCCCTCCTTAGCCCAGCGACTAAAGACCCCTAAGCATCTCAAACATTTATATTAACGCTCATACTTTCTCTAACATGTGCATCAGAAAATGAACCGTACCTGCTCTGGCTCTGATCAAGGCGTGTGGTGGGGAAACTGAGGCACTCCGCAACACAAAAGCAGCATCCAAAATGCTGTAGTTTCATTGACAACAATTGCCAACAGCTGCCCTAGGCTGCTAAATAGGCTTCGATAGCATTACTGGGTTTAGCCCTGCAGCATGCAGCAGCAACTGAAAAGCACTTGGTGTCACCTGTTTAACGGTTCCTAATTACTAAATCCAGTTTTCTGAGCTAATACATTTTATACACAGTCTGTTTCATGACATTATGCATTGATCCTGGACCCTACCTGAAGTTTTCTTTGCAATAATAATAATTTGCATCAAAATGCCTTTAGTGCCTACAGTAAATCAGGATGTGGATACATAGTCATTACTTTATGTTTCTACGGATGATTTAAGTCCTTTTAATTAGCATTTGACATTCAGTAAAACATAATAGATGTAGGTTGTGAATTGTGTATTTTAGGTTCACTTTCTGTTTTTAAAAATATATATATCTTCGGTGTGTACCTGTGTCTGTGAATGCCTTGTCATACACCCACAGTTGGGGCTATTTTCAGCATTTAATTCCGCTCTCCAGCACAAAATGACTTTGCAGCGAATTCTCTTTGTTTGCATTCAGTTAAATAAAACCCATGTCCCAATGATAAACTGATGCAAGCAGCATGAACTGTCTATGCAATATAGAGACATTCAAAGAATGTCTGCAGAGTTCTGTGTGGTTTTCCTGAATAATCGTTTCAATGTAGATGGTGTGAAAGCTGTTTCGTATTCAGTAGGTATGTAGTATGTCAAAGACGACTTGTATTTTATCAGATTTTTTTTTCTTATCACAATCATTACTTTTATTGACATAACTTCTATCACTTCATTTACATATAACAATGTAGACTAATTAGCCACAATGTTAAAATGGCTGACAGGTGACATATAAACATAAAACATATAAAGTGCGTACGGAGCAGCCAGTTCTTGAAGCTGATTGTTTTGGAAGCAGGAAACTTGAACAAACCTTCACAAGGGTCAGATTGTGATGGTTAGAGGTCTGGAATATCTCCAAAAAAGCAGGGTCTTGTGGACAGTGGCAGTCCACAGAAACGCGGTGAAATGGAGACAGGGTCAACACAACCACAGTCCATGGTCATTTGAGTGTTGGAACTTGACCGTGTAGCAGAGGAAGAAGTTGGCCTGGTCTGATGAATCATGTTGTCTTCAAAAGGATAATCAGGTGACTTTTGAGGCCAGGATATTGCTTTGCCTTCATATTTCCAAGGCCTCAATCTGATTGAGTTTCTGTTGGATGAACTGGACATGCTATGAATCATTCCCTGGCCACCTTAAAGCACCTGCTGCTGGTGTCTTGGGGGCAGTTAAATGAGAGCAACTTCAGAAATCTTGTGCTGCTTTAGGAGTACGAGAGGGTGCAGCCGACACAGTGTTAGGCAGGTCTTTTTAATGTTGTGGATGATAATTTCATATCAAATTTTGATTAATGCCTTTTATTTGTGTGGACCTTTTGTGGCTGTTTCATGTTTCACTGGTGCCTGATTAATGTTAGCTGTGAGTCTGCGTGGATTCTAATGAGAGATGTGTTTCTGCCAGAAATATTGCACATGTCCTGAACCATAATAATAAATACATGGTAAATAGCAATGCCAACCACAAAGATTGATTTTTCTTTTGTCTTTTTTTTTTGCAAGGCAAGCCACAAAGATTTTTTTTAAAGCTATTAAAGTGTAATAAAAACAACAGTTGGGTGCCCATATGAACAGTGAATCTTTTTTTATTAACTGCAAAACCTCCTTGTGTTAATACAGGCTCTTAAAAGACATATTTACTGATTTTGAACATGCTTCTCTCGGTTCTAGTTTGGGTAGTACATGTACATAAATGTCATTAAACTTCCCATTGACTTCCGTATATCAAAATTTCTATCGTCTACAGATGACATAACCTGGAGGAATTTTAAATTCAGATTATGTCATCTTGTTTCTCATAATTGGGGTCTGACTTGTTTTAAGGACCGATTTCTTTACTGATGCATAGACTTGGACAATGGCAGCATCGTCTGCATCACTCACACACTTCTTTGCGCAGTTTGTGTACATCTGTCGGATTTAAAAGGTTAAGCACAAGAGGCACACTTGGACCTAATTATCCCTGACCGACAACAGCATTTTTTAATTTGAGAATTTCTGCTTTTACCATATAACATGTATGTAAAAACCATGGCAACAATGAAAGAGGTTACGGTTGACATTAGGGCAGAGAAAATGGCTACAACTAAATCAATACTGCCTCATGGGCATTATGTATTATTGCATCTTAAGTACACATGACCTCAATGTCTGACCATGTGCACACCTGATGCTCCAAATAAACCAGCTTAGCAATGGTGGCATTTTGATTAAGCGTACATGTAGTAAACAGCCAACGTATCTAAACTCTAAGACTGTCATTAGCCGAGCCGTCGTATTCACTTCCTGTTTTGGACTTTTATTTTCTACCCCTTTTTCATCGCTTCCTGTTCCCTGTTTACTCGTCCAGCTTCACCAATCATCCCCATCCACAATTGGTTACGCCTGTTCCCCTGCCTTTTTAGCTTTGTCGCACTGTTTAATTTGTTAGCTGTATGTTCCCTGGGTTATTTTTGTCTTAACAATTCCCCACCTGCTCTTTTTTTGTTGGCACGTATCAGTTTCTTGTCTGTCCTGTGACGCCTTTTTATATTATTTTTTTGTACCATATCTGTTCTAACAGTGCCTGCCTTTAAGTTTGTTTTTTTTGCTCACGTCTGATTGTGTTCTGCCTCCTATTTCTAGGTTATTCCTTAGTTATCCCAGTCTTGTTCTCTATTTAGCCGTCCCAGTTATTTTTTGCCCCGTCTTGTACTTAAGTTCTCTCCTGTTTTGTGTTGCCTTAGTACTTTTTATGTAATTCTTGGCCCAAGTTTGCGTTTTGTCCTCCATGTTGGAGTGATTTTTCGTTTTTCCCCTTTTTTGATATCCTGTGTTCTGCAATAGTACCTTTTCTTTGGTTTGTCCCCCCTTACCTACCCCATCTCTTAGTTTTTGTATATGTTTTCACATTGGAATGCTGACATTGCTTTTAATCTGCTCTGGTCCGACATCATATGGTGTGTTTGAGTTTCCTTATCACATCTCCGCTCCTGAGTTCATATTCTGGTATTTTAGTTACTGGTTTCATTTGCTGGTTTAATCTCCATTTATTTGTAAATCCTCCCTTTTGGGGCAGTTTAATATGAAGTTTACTTGCACTCTACATCCCTCTCAACTTGTCCTTTTGGGTCCATACACAAAGCCATGACAGACAAGACATGATTCAAAATATGAACCTGTCCTTTTAAGTTTGAGGAGTCAGGAATGAACAAATGATTTCAACCTGTGAAAAATATCTGTGTTATTGTTTTATCAGAAATATAGCATTAATAGTCTGTTTACATTTTTACTAATATGCTATAAAGATTTATGGTATAGAACTCCTTGCCCAGAATTTCTCATTGTGTGCTAACATCAGCTGTTTGTCAAAGCTTTCTGGATACAAATCTTAGAAGATTCAAAAGTCTGACAGCTGAAATTGTACCCAGGAAATATAGAATCATTGTATATATGTGCCCACAGTGCATCACAAAGGACCTTTCTGACTCGATACAGAATACAGCCTCCCTATCACAGACGAAATCGCTTGAGAGATCACAACAGGAACAAATTTCTGTATGACAAGCACAGCCTCTAATTTTTTATTTTTAAACGATTTAATACTTGAAAATTATAAAAGTAATAGAACTAACCATGCACCACTGATTAGCTGAGGGGCTGTGCTTCATCTCAGTAGCATGTTGGCGTCATGTTAGATCAGGTTACAGTGACATTCCCTGTGGACTCCAACATCACAAAGGCTAAACTGAGGTTTTAATCACAGTCAGTTCGGTTGTTGGTTAATGAAATATGCTCGTATTCTTAAAATTCAAGACAATAAAAGGATACTGTAAACACACAAAACATCCTGATTGTCCCATGTTAATAAGGATATGCACTTTGTAATTGGCCTTGATGGGATCCTTTTAACACGTTACCTTATGATATGAAACGGAACAGATTCCCACCCTACTGAAAAGAAATTCAACTTCTGCTATGAATCACAGTGGGTTTAAAGCATTGTTGTGAGGTATGTAAAGGTCCTTGTCTATTAGTTATGACCAAAACAACCCCACAAAACCTTTTTACTTAATGTGGTCTTGGCCCCTTCCCAAACAAACTGTGCACTTGTTGCATGTTTTATAGCATGTTCCTGCCCCAGAATTATTTACCATGTGAGCCGACGAGACAAACTGCTCCACTGATTCGGACCAGAGAAAACAAAGTATAGGTATAAAAACAACCCTAGACTTCCCCTTTTCCATGAGGGGAAAAAAACCATCTTAGTTGTTGACTGATTAGTATCTAAAATGCATTCAGAAAAACTAGAGCAAGACATTACTTCTGAACCTAAACCCTGATAAACACTGTAAATCTGTCCTAAACCAAAAAAGAGACTGGCTCATTTTTTTGTTTTGATATCTTTGTTTCGACAAAGATCTGAACAAATAATAAATCCTCAATTATCAGCACTGCTGGCAACCAACGGATAACTTGGTTTCTGCTGAATGTTCTAATGTTCATGTGTTTCCAAATTGTTTCCCATTTGTTTCTGTTTATTATCTACAAGAAGGGTTGTTTGTAGAGGGCAGTGCACTCATTTTTAAGACTGACCTGGTCCACATCAACCTTAGAAGCTAACACATCACATGTGGCAAAAGTTCATGTTTTATTCAAATCATCTCTTCTCTGCTTCGATGACCAACAGTCTTCTTGTCTTTGAGTCTGGGCACTTAAAAAAAACCGATCTAATTTCAGTCTTCGCGTTTGCAACTTGCAGTTTCACTGCTTCATACTCTCGTGCCAGTCGTTTCACAACTTTTTCTCACAAATCGGTTTTGGGGGGGGGCTGTCAAATCGGCTTCAGTGTAAACAAGCCAACATGGATAATTTAAGGAACATTTCAGAATGAAGCTGCATGTGTGAAAAGGGCTTAAGTGCAAGCTCCTGAAGTCAACCGTTTGCAGATACCGCTGTTCATTTGTTCCAGCTCAAAGAATAATTTCATTTTTTTTTCTTAAAGCTGGTAGTGAAGTCGGCTGGTGTAACACTGGTCAACAGTTTAATCCTCCTAGAGATGATCAGGTTCACTGGAGGTGGAGGAAAACCATACCGAGTCGACTGCATACTGCGTCTGCGGCCAAGCACCGTTGCATCATTGCAATCCCCTTATGTAGTGTTGATTATTTTTCAAATGGAAATCAAAGGTCTAAGGGGATGACATGTTTTTTGAGAACTGATCCATCCAACTGTTCCAGGTCACTTTGTTTCAGTGTAGCACTCACTGCAGTGATACAGATTTGCATTACAGAGCATGAATAAGGTGAGGCTGAAAGGGTCTCGGGTTATAAAACATGAAAGTGCTCCCACTCACGTGTGAATGCTGCTATCTGCACACTACGCAATTAAACTTGATATATCACCATCTGTTGTTGCTGTGGCAACGTCCACTGGGACAACCACACTTATTCTTGTATAGTATTGGAAATTTTAAAATCGATAACTAATAGCTACTGACTTCTGTCCTACCAGCCAACCTAATTACATTTACAGTGTGATCATGCTTAGAATGAAAACCAGCAGGTTTTTGAGATGCTGTCAGGAGCAAAGTAGAAAAGAGCTGTTGTGTGACACCATTTCTCTGTTTTTCTTTTACTGTTGGTAGAGCTTGAATAGATTTTTTTTTTTTTTAACCTGTGACAAGTTCCCATCCACACTTGTTTAACACAAAGACAAATATCGGGGTTGTTATTAGAAGGAAAATGAAATGTTTTGTGTCTGTGCATCTGAAGGCCACATCGCAGTTTGGTCCTTCCTACTTTTTGCATCACTGATGCTGTTGAGCTCAATGGCACCGTTGTTTTTTCAGTTATCGCCTCGATTGAACATTAGTCAGTTTGTTGTGTTTTAACTGACGTGTCATCACCGTAACAGAACGAATCACAAGTTAATCTGTCTTTGAAGCCAGAGTTCAAAGAGAACTTTTCACAATTTTACTTACCACGGTTTGTCAGACCATAGAGCTACATCTGTGGGTTTCTTTCCTTCTAATTAGATTGTTGACTGAAAATATAGATTGCCATATTAATGTGTCAGAGACTAATTGCAAACAGTTTAATTCTCCCTTGTTTGGTGGGTGGCTTGTTTCAGCTTGACTAGCTACAGTTAGGGGTGTGAAAAAAAAAATTATATTACAGCAATATTATTTTTTTGTGATGCTTTGTCTGTTCCCAGAAATGCTGTATCAATTTGTAATTAATATATCACACACAGAATGTTGTGGCAGACTCATTTTGTGTTTAAACCCCTGAGGATTAGATGGATGTTCTCGTTTTCTGTTGCTCTGGTTGCATAAAAAGTTAACTTTAACTTTACTAAGAGTTTAAGCATATTGTGGTTTGTTCTTTCCACCGACAGTTTAACTAAAATTTAGATAACAAAAACATTGCGATATATCAGCTTGCTTACAGAATTATGTATCGTCATACAAAAATCTACCCAATATACACAGTCTAGGTTCCTACTAAAAATAACAGGTTTTCTTTTCTCTGTCTGAAATTCTCATTCAATAATTGTATCACTAATAATAAGAGTAGGCAGCCTGCTGTGCTATTGGTCTAAAGAGGCAGCGATCCATGAACTAAGCCAGTTCTGGGCCATTACAGGGTGTTAACACAGAATCCTGGGCCAGTGACAGCATGACAGAACTGGCTTTGCCACCATTCATCCCCCGTAGAGTAAGTCAGATTCAACAGGAGCCAGTTACACAAGAAGGGAAAAGCTGAGAAAGCTCAACTTCATGTAAATACGCTCTGACACGGTTCTGCTAAGGCGTGAGCGAATTGGGAGCATCCTGATTCCAGCGGGAACCGATGCAGCTGGCCCAGGTTTCTGTACTATCCAACTGGAAGGAATTTTCTACAAGACTGAGCAAAATCATCAGTGCTGTGTTTCTGTTGTCCTAATATCTTACATGTCATTACCACTTGTAAAGTAATGTAATGTAAATGACTGACTGACATGGCTGCTGTGTCCCAGAGGGGAATAGGTCTGACAACATCTGTCCAGTCCAGTCAGCACAACACACCCCAAGGACTACAGATTTGCAACTGCCTCCTACTTTCTATCTGAATGTTTGAGCACACAGTTAGCAGCTTTGTATGTTTTGCCTCCTTGTATTAGATGAATTGAAGTTGAATTGAATTCTCCCTGAGTTTTTTTTTTTTCTCTTTTTTTTTTTTGAGTTGGTTTCTATGGTCATCAGGGTTGGTGAGTTATTGAGTTTTGTGGTTCAATAACAAGAACATTGCAAAAGTAGCTTCTACTTTACTCTACAGAGCCACATCTTTTGAGTAATTTGACCTGCTACATGCGTTGAGACGTTTAATAAGGAGTTTTCCTCTGTGTTTTTCCTCAGTGCTTCTTGGCATATGTTAGTTTCTGGTGATGAGGAGATTCAGTAACACCAGTGGGTGGTGAGATTCAGAAATGGTAATACTGATGGTTGTGAGTCATATTCCTGTTAAGTTCGCGTTTCAATTACCTTTGGTTTGAAGTCTAAAAAAATCCCCCTCCGTTGTCATTTGTGTCATCTTGTGTGAAGAGACATGTTAATTTGTTCCATGAGGGCTTGTGCATTGTGGCCGTATCAATCAACTTTGCACTCTTCTGTATAATAAAGTCATAATTTAGCCTGTTCTATTCCAGAAGGTGTCCAACTAAATAAAAAAAGGTTGTTTCAAATTAGTAATTTCAGTCATTTTCGCACCCTCCCCTCTTCCTGTCTGACATATGGTTTTTACATTTGAACAGATTTCTCAATGTTGAGTATTCTAAACACATAACGTCTCATGGGAGCTTCAGCATCTCACAGGCCTGTTCAGTGACTCTTATGTGACATCAAGAAGACAGATTAAATTTAATCCTCACTCTGTTCTATCTGTCACTCCCTTATGATGTCTAAACACGCCCTCTGTGATCAAACATTCTCATGGACTCTGAATCCTTGCTGAACTTTTGAAAAATGTTTTCAGCTTCTGACAGAACCAGGATAAAGAAGAGCAAAACACAATGACAGGGGAGAAATTTAGTTTTGGACCTGAGCCATGGATCAGTTGTGCGCCATGTTTTCCCCTGCTGCTGCCTAGTGGGCCTTTCAGGAAAGTTTTTTTTTTTTTTTTTTTTTTTTAATGAGTAACATCTTTCTTTTTTTTTTCAAAGAGATTACAAAAGTAGCTTTACAGGTATTTGGACAGATCACTATTATTCTTTGATAATCTAAAAAACATAGATTTCTTTCTTTTATTTTTTGGTCTGTTTTTGGTTTTTGTCAACCTCAGAGGAAAATATCCGGGATGTTAGCTGCTAAATGACCCACTATCCTGATAACTGTCTGGTGTGCTAAGCTGTAGTGTGCAGTGGGTTTTCAGAACTGAAAGCAGCCGCCTGCAGCGACTAAAATATTGCTATAACACTGGTAAAGGTTGTGGGATTGACAGTTAAACGATGAACTGTATACTGGGAAACTTTGTAAACCCACATACTTTTCAAAGGTAAAGTTAAAGCTTGGCTGTGTAAAATATGTCCTGAGGTTTTTTAATATATACTTTTATTTATTATTTCACATAAGGAAATTTCTTGGGATAGACTGCTACATGTTCTCGGCTGCTGCTGGATAATCTGATACTTGCATTTCCCTGAAGCAAATGTTGATTAAATGTGTCTCTAACCTACCGACATTACAATTTCCGGCATTGGTAAACAAAACAAAACAAAAAAGTTAATGTCATAGATAGAAATCAGGAACTGACTGAGAAAATGTGCCTCTGAACCTGTTGTGATGGGATCCTCTGCATGAAATATAATTTTATTGATTTCTGAAGCAACAGTCAGTTCAGTTGTGGTAGAGACACAGGGAGACACGACACAATGAAATGACATTTGTCTTTTTAACCAGTAAATGTAACAAGCTGCTGCTGAATGATTTGATATTTGTTTATGATCAATTATATGTAAAAACTCTGGTTCCATTTTTTTTACAATTTGCTGTGAGCATTTCAGTTTCATTTTCCTATCACCCTGCATGTCCTCCAGACAAGCCGAGGCCAGTGGTGATCGTTAGAAATGTTCCAGTCTTTTTTTTTTCCTAAGACAAGCTGATGTAGTGTGGGTGCACCCCTATGCCCTTCATTTCTGTTTTTTTATATTTGTTAGGTCATACCATGACTCTTAAAACCTCCATAAGTCAGCAACTACAGAATTCCCACCTCTCCAGTAACTAAATCAATTGGGTCTGCCTACACTAACCACCCAAAAATCATCTAGAATATTCTGGAAATTGGGGGTTTCTGTGTACAGAAATGAGCAAAAAATAAAACAAAATGAATAAAGTAGATGAGTATAAAACTGTAAGCATGACCAAAAAAGTCACATGTTTGATTCTGAATCTAAAGCAAACTTGTGAGTATTTGCATGTGTAAGTGGGCAGATATGCTTACGTTTTATGGCATTTTGAATAATTGCAGGCTCCACATCAGGGAGGTAGGAAATCGTAGAGAAAAAAAAAACTTGATTCCACTCTTTTTCTCTCTTAGAAAAGACACAGCGATATCTTTGTTTTAGAGTGAACAGTTATCCACATTTTAATCAGCACTTCTGAATTCAAATTATTTCTGGCTTGAGCTACACTGTGGGTCCATCAGTTTATATTCGTGTGGACTGGAGAATCTACCAGCATCAATAAATAGAAGGATGACGCCATAACTACATTTTCAACCACTGCATCACAGGTTTAACTGTGAATAACTGTAATAGTAATAGCTGTAAAAGTCTGTGGATTTTGTCTACCCATTTGTACAACTGAGCTACTTTTTTTTCCCTTTGAGACATTCAAACTGCATTGTATTGTTCTGCATATTAATCACTAAGATAATGATATGTTAAGGTAAAATTTACATCAGACTCAAAACATAACATAAATATAATTTTTTTCCCACGTGTGGTTTAGCAGGACTTTCACTTTGCAGCTCGTTCGTCCACCGCGGCGGTTTCTTGATCACTGAGCCAGAGAGGAGGAGGAACTTTGAAGTAGTTTTTAAAACTCTGGGTTTCTAAGTTTCACAAGGAATGAGGAGAGGAATGTAATAGAAACGAGGAATGTGGACAGTTTAATTAATTAATCGGAACAGTGCATATTAATAAACAGAAAGTGCCGGAGTGTAGCAAAAATTCTAGTTTTCATCCGTAGTCAGAAAATAAGACCATCAAACACAAATACAAAACATATGATAGACAAACCAATAAAACAGATTAAAGGTGGTCAGACTTGGATAGATTACGTTCATTGCTTCAGATCTCTCTTATGTAGTGCAGTTTGGCGACAGCACAACATGCAGCTTACAAAATGACCATAACGTTGAACAAGGATGAAGGATGACTTACTGCAGGACTGTTATGTTAGACTGCATTAGATTTGGAAAACTTGAGTGTGGGGTAGATGATGCATAGTCAGTCGTTGGCATCATTAGCCGTAAATGTTGCCATTCAAGCTTCTTTCTCTCTGGGTGTTTTGGTTGTCTCTCCCTTTGCTCAGCTTTTGAAGCTTGCGCGCCCTAATTTCAAACACTCGTATTCATAGGAAACTTTTGTCACACTGTGGCCACTGTGGCCACAGCAACCGCACTTTGTAAAATTTGCATATTATACCCAAACTCCGGTGAATGTGCGAGAGACCTCAGACCACTTTCAAAGTAACACTGAATGCTAAATATAAATCGTAATAACAGAGGGAGGAAAAACATGAGCTTTCTTTAAAGGCACCCTGTGGAGTAAAAAGCACTTGACCCGTGGACCTGACAAAATCACTAAATACGTGTCGTAGCCCATTAAACATTTGAAACGTCTTTTTTGTCGTATATTTTGCAGCCTTGTTTACATCAGTGGTCTTATTCTCCTCCTTAATTGGTCATTTAGTTGCTAATTGCTACAGCTATTACTGGTTACCACCCTTTCTGCTTTAGGCTTGTGGGGCGTGTTTGCATCCTTGTGCATTGGCACAGCACAAACACTACAAATCAATTCTTTGTAATTCAGCCCACTTTCAGCCCTATTCTCATGGGGCTATTATAACATGAGTTCTACTGTGATTTGTACCAATTGCAAACATCATCCTTGCTGTTAATCCAGTTCAGATTAGCATTTTGAAATGCCACCAACACTAAGGATTTATCTGATAAATTAGTGCTAGACTGAATCAGCATCTCATTAAGTGAGTGTGTTTATTGTATTTTTATGGGGCCATTGTGCAAATGAAGACGCTTTTATAGCATGTCGGCTGTGATTTGAAAAGATTCTCCAGCTGCATCAGTATGAAGACCCATTTGGAGAAAGGCCAAGGTTCCAATTAGTCCAACACTGAATTTAACAAAGACAGAATTTGTTCCTTTCTCACAAATACAGGCCCAGGCTAAGGGGTTAACAGCAAATCACCCCAGGTCCCCAGACACTACTTCAGTGCCATTTTGGCTTTAGATAAAGCCACATAACCTCAATTCCATTACTGTGTACAGTATAATCGAACAACCGTTTATTCGGCTTAAACCGAGTAACTGTATTCACAAAGTAGATGAGTAACCTCTGACCTGTTTCGGACAGCCTATCAATGGGGAACTCGGATGACATGAATTACCACATGTTTGTTAAATGCGAAGAATATTGGGCCTTGAACAGTGGAGCTGTCACTCAAATCTGGTTGAAGATGATGTCGCTGAAGTTCTGAGCACTTTGTTATAACTGCGTGGCAGTGATTATTGGAGTCTGGGCACATTTCTGAGCTGTCCACACACAAATCTGGGCCACTCCAACTGTGTGCAGGGCTATTTTATTACTATTTTATTTTGTATTATTCTTTTTACTATTTTATTCTGTCTAGTATGTTATTAGCGACTGATGGTAGAGCTGTTATGCTCCTGCTTGGGGAGCACTCTGGACCTACTGAAAGTTTTTTTTACACTCATGCTTTTTGTGTGACAGATTCGCATGCATGCATTTAATTCATTGTTCCTAATCTCTGTAGGTGTGTGTTTCTTCGAGGTGTCACTGACTACCCCTGGCTAATACCCATTTGTTGTAACCTTTCAGTGTACCTTTATCATCTGTTATGGTTCAGCACTTTGTCATTTGCAGGAAGCCTGGTCGCCATTTATCGTAGAGTTCTTTGATGATTCAGGTCACTTTGCTCTTTGCTCTTAAGATCTGGCATTGATTTGGCAGCAGTTTACATTACTTATGCCTGTGATCAACTCTACTATTATCATCATTCATCAATGTGTGGCTGTACCCAGAAGGGTATGAAAGCGAATGATGAGCCAAAGTTTCTAAAGTCACAGCACACTGAGCAACCCATGGGAAGCATTCATTTACATGTCGGATGATAACCCAACAGTAAAGTGTAATGAGTGCGCAAACATTATGCTGTGATGTGACCTGTCCATTGCTAAAAGTGAGCAAATAATTGAAGATGGATGTTGTCAGCCTGTGATTTTTGTACCATTTAAAAAAAAAGCTGATGGCAGAGCAAACACACTGTTCCCCTCCTCTCCTGTGTGTCAATCCTATTCATTTTTGATTGAATATATATTTAAATAGCCATAAAATAAATTTTTAATGCAATTAAAAACGGGGTCCGTAGCTATGTTACGTTAAAGCTCGATTCTAATCAATGTCCAGTGTTATGTGGAAGGCCGGGCCCTGAACCGTGTGCTACCTGTTCCGTTGTCTGGCAGAAAGGAATTTAGTTTGATCTCAATTTATACCTTAGAAAAGATGTTTGCTTTTGAAGGACAACTGATTCATTGTACTTTTCCTTCTTTGTCTGTCTATATTCCTTTCCAGGGGATAACAATGGATGGCCCCATCTTTTCGACAAATATTTTGGAATGCCAAGCTACAACACTGGGACCAAGTCCAATGTGTGTTGTAAGTACTTTTTTTTTTGGTCTAAACTGCACACTCATAAATGTTGTTTGGTCTATTAATGCTTGTGAATGACTTTGTAGCAAAACAACTTGTGGCCATTCTAGTATTAGCGGTGATTTATTTCCTTTTAAATTCTCTTTTCTTTTTTGCTTATCCTTTTACGGCGGCAAATAGAAAGCCCGATCCAGGCTAATCACTTGAGTCGCTGCTTTGTTACAGAATGTTTCTATTCAAGGAAGTGTGAAAAGAGTAACACTCCACACAGAAACCTGGGTGTAATCACCAGCTGCAGTTCAGCCAAGTGCTAATCGGTTTCAGGAGGGACGCAAGTGAGGAATCTCTGTCCTAATGAGACTGACTGGTTGGCTGGGCTGTTTTTAAGGAGGTCGGGTTAGGTCAGGGGGACAGCGTGATATTCTGGATGTGTTTTTCCCTCCTAGTGAAGCCGTTTCCAGACACATGACAACAGAAAGGTTAAGTTATACAATCTAGCCAACCCTTGTGCAACATGAAGCTGATTCGACAACCACATTTTGCAAAATAAATATTGATGTGCATTATTTCTTACCTTTTTATGTTCCTATCTTCTGCTAGCAAAGATTACAAACAAAACTGACCTTTGCTATTTCTCTTGTTGTATTTCTTTACACTGCACATTTAAACTTAAAGGTCATAGGAAATGTTGCAGATTAGGACTCAGCATCTCTGTAACAATCACTCGATGAGTGTAGCAGACTCAAACGGCAGCCATTGTTTAAACAAAAGCAGAGGGGAAACAAGCAAATGCCTTGTAAAGTCTCCAATGTGATGTCAAAATGTAAGGAGGGTAAAAAAGAAAGTGTGTGTGTGTGTGGAGACTCTCAGGTTAAGTTGTCTGGAAGTTCTTCCGTCTGAGGAACGTTCATCAGGGACCTGAATTTATTACCCGAATGTAATGTAGTCTACACAGTCCGGTGCAATGAAGTGTGTTCAGAGCTCTTACCAAGAGGATGGCTCAGCCCAGGAGGAGAATCAGCAGTGTCCCTTCATTTGAAGGACAAGGGACACTTATTTGAGGAAAATAATGTCTACATGCTAGACAAAGAATAAGCCAAAAGAAGGTTTGAAAGAAGAGTGAAAGCAGACATTTATATTCAAGGGGGAACTTTATTCCCTTAACAGAAGTGGGGGGGGTCTGGAAACACAATCTCTTTCCCATTGTCCTCGCTGTCCTTTCATCCATCCGCAGTAGGATTAAAACCACTTCACACTGTCCAAACAAGGAGACCTCACCAAACGACCCATTTTGGTGGAACAACAAGAGTTGTGACCAGTACTGTACATACTTTCTGTTGTCAGCCTGCCGAGCCTTTACAGGTCAGGTGAGAATCAAACCCCACACATAGTGAGAGAATAATACAAATCTAAAATTATAAACCACGCTTGCTGATGATGATGATGGATGACCTTCTGTGATTCTGTAGTTCTAGAACACAAAAGAGGCGATGAAGCGGTACCTCTGAACATGAAGCATTTACCCACCAATTCTGCAGAAGGGGAAAGTATAACTAGTACTTCCAAGGATATGCAATTTATGCACTATTATTAATAACAAGCTCAATTACATTTCTATACAACTAAAGTACAAACAGTCGGTGAAGGTTTTTTGAAGGTTGATTCATGTTAGCTGGACTTCTTTCTTCTTACTTATTTTTGCTCCTTTTTAGCTCTTAGAGTTGCTACTAATTTGGCTGCACAGTTACAGGTTATTAACTGTCCAGGTTATTTCTGTCCCCATCTTCATTACCTTTAGTTCAGTGTTTGCAGTAACCTCAGCTGCTTACTCTGAGAAACCAACACATTCTAGTAAAGAGTATCATCATATTATATTAAATCAGATATATATTTATATTATGTTATATATCTGGTTATTTGTGTCCTGTTGAGCTTCCACATTGCGGTAATTTCCATGTGATTTACTGGGTTAAGATTAAGCACTACTCTCCACGGAATTTAGCCACGTCAAGTGCTGATTTCATGGTGGAGTATTGGTTGCAATGTTATATGTTCATTTTTTTTCTGCATCTAAAAGTATTGGTCTTAATGGTATGTTTCCACTCTAACCTACTTACTGTATGAAGACTGTCCCTCCCTGTAGGTCTGGCTCGTCCAAATAAACTTTGTATTCAGTCTGTGGTTGTGTGGTTGTAAGTCTAGACTGCGACAGTACCAGTGATTTAGGGGGGGGGCTACCTTAAAAGGTGAATACTTATGCAAGACGTGAAAGTGTTCTTTCGTGTGTGTGTGTGTGTGTGTGTGTCAAAAACCCTAATTAAATCGGTCCTGCTTCCGTGTTGAGAAAACACTTCAAAGTTGAGTGAGTACTTTTTACAGACGCTGTATATCCATGCTGTCTCCTCAATCTTTTGAAGTATCTCATAGTAAACTCCTGAGACATTTGATGCAAATAAAAGTTCAAGCACCTACAATCAGTATTCCAAGGGGTTGTTCAGGAAAACGGTTGCAGAACTAAAGTTATGTTTGATATGCATTTGGATTATGAAGACGCATTCCTTCACTGTGAATTCTGTGATCTAGTGACATTGCATTCTGTATCAATCTTTTTTTTTTTTTTTTTTTGGCTTGTTTCGCCGTGATTTAACTTACGGTTTTTGTCCTTTAGCTGGCTATTGTTTTGTCGAACACATTATCAAGTAGTACAATAGTAGTCTATACATTTTCAAAAACTATTGTTTTGTATTGTTTCACTTATTATTACCAATTGCAAATGATGACTTTACCAATGGAAAACTGGACTGTCACTGAACTAACGAGTCGTCACCATCATCACAGCGCTTTATCCACCATCAGCCTTACTGTGCCACTTATACCACGTCCAAAGTAATGAAACTGAAGTGGAGCACCAGAACACTCCACCATGGGCCTTCCTGCACAGGGGAGCAGTGCTATGCACTAATAACTGAAGGATGAAAACCACCAACCCACCCCCCACCCCCTGTCTGCCATCACACGTCGTGAACCACCTCTGGAATGCAGAGGATGCGACAGTTGGACGTCTTGCAGACAGTCATCTGCTTAGATGGCTGCATTTCAGACTCAGTTTATGTTTGATTAATCAGGCGTGTTGATCTGCTTCCTTTGCCATCTGAGCACAGTTTCAGTGTCGGCTAAGGGCTTTTGAACATCCTCACGCAAACCCAGCTCTCGGGCTCCAAAACAGGACAGCATCTCGCTCCAGTCCAAGGTTTTGCTCCCGGAAGAGGTGCTGCACTGTGCATATGCAGTGAATCTCAAGGCTTCTCAAAGATGACGTTGTACCTCCTCCTATTGTTACACTGAAAGTGACAGCAGAGTTGTTTCTGTTAATCCAATTCGGCAGTCTCCCACCAGCCTCTACAGATAAAGGGGCTCTGTGTGAATATGAGCGTTATTCAGTCACAAATAACACTGGTGTAGCACTTCAGTCTAGCCTCCACACCTGGATGTGAAAATGGACTGTGAAGTGTCTAATTAAGCTCAGCTATAATTACCTTGTATGTGATCATCTGATGTGAGGATTTCTTGCATTTTAATGAGGAAAAATGCTTCATTTAATAAAAAAAATCTGAAAAGCCTGTTAAAGTGTAAAAGTTGAACTTTTAGGAGCAACAGAAAACGTTACGACATAACATAACATCATATATAATCAACGCAGTAGCACAATATGCGAAGCAGCTGAAGAGACACGGACACCTGTCCCACACTATCTGGAACAGACTGTATGGGTAATTTGCATGGAACTTGTTGAGGCACCAGACAAGTGGTGTGAGCTCCACAGCCAGGAGCGAGGACCAACAACTGTATTCATGTGTGACGAGGACATTTGCCCGGACTTGACTATAAGCTCAAACTGCCCTGACGTAATCGTACATAACAAGAAGGGGAAAAAAAGCGAAGACTAACAACATCAGCAGATCCTGGAAAGCTAAAGCTAAACGTCAGTCTTTAGGTGGGGCTCGAAGAGTCTGGCCTTGTTTATCATCGGCAGGGAAATAAGATTAGTCTTTGAGTCACGCTTACACGGGCCAGTCACGTTGTGCTATTTTTGGAGAGGAGCCCTTCCCCTTCGCAGCACAGCTCTGAGGGTCACACACACTCCTACGTGACTATAATTTGTAGCTATTAATGAAAGGATTCATTTTTTAGAAAATGTTCTTTCTTTTTAAGTTGGAAATGACAATGGGTTGCACTCCAGTTGTGAGCCTCACCCGTGAACTCTGCGCGCTCTCTCTCATACAGAATTTCATCCATTCTTTTTGTCTGAGACCGAAATAAAATGGCTTTTTTTTTACCCCCCATATTCCAGGTGTAAAGCCTGAAAAAAAAGTTTCAAATCTGTTCTTTAGCAGTCTTAGCTGTTTTGAGGTTTGCCATGTCCTCTTCTCCGAAGATCTGTGTGTAAGAGCATAAGATGCTTTCTGACGCATTCAGAATTCAACTGTGATAACCCGTGTGGTTTTTTTTGTTTTGTTTTTGTTTTTTTAACTTTGAATCAAAAGAAGCCCGGGCTCATCACTTCATAGCAGCCTTTCCCATGAGTATCAGCCTCTATCAAATCTTAGAGGCCAGAAATGCATCACGTACATGCGACAAAGCCATATTTTCATGGCAGTACACAGAGTTATTCAAAGACAAATGGCTATTTTCTAGTCCGTGAAATGCTTTTCCCACCTTTGTGGCACTTTTGTGCCCTGGAGTAGATGCGCAGCACAGTAGCAGAACAATGACTGTGAGCCAAAAAAGAAGCCTGAAAATAATAACTAGAGATAAACTGTTCCTTCCGGCAATGTTATGCATTACTGTGATGTAGTTCTACAAAGATTCATTTGCAGCATTTCAAATGACTTCAAGCTGACAACTGCAACATTATCTACTATCAAGAATCACCACTTTTTATTATTATTTCCAGGAACTCTCATATGATTGTCTGAATGCTGATGTTGGAGCGTTTGTGTCATTGTGCATTACAGTAAAACTGGCTGTTAAAGATTTATTTCTTCTCATAAAATAAAAGTAATGTCAGCTAAATGGCATCTTTTATTGTCATCCACTAAGTCAGAGATGCTATAGCAAGGCGGCAACGAGGCACACAAGCCAGGAAACACAGACACATGGATGCAGTTTGACTTGATTTGTCGAGTTCTTGCTGACCTCTAGCTCCCAAAAGTGAATGACCTTTTCCTTACTTCCATAATAAATCAAATGGCCAATACCTTTGAAATAACATAATCTGAGTCTATCTTATTATAAACTGGCTCACTGAGACCATTCCACCTTTTTATTATCACTGGCTTCATTAGTAAATCAAAGCGTTCCCTTCATTTGAACGGGAGTTAAATACAACTTGTCTCAAATGTGTAATTATCTGTGCAAATGTGTTTGCCTAACAATGAGGGGCCTTTCGTGAACTTCCGTCTGTGGCTGACTGTGATGTGTCCTCAAATATAATTTGCTTTCACTGGAGCCAAGAGGCCTGGTTAAACAACCTTTTCATCATAGGTCGCATATCCAAACTGGAACTTAATTAAAGATAATCAAAGTTGGCTTAACGTAAGGACTATTCATTAAGAAGTCTTTAGAGACTGGGGTTTGATATCAACTATCATTCTGCAAGTTACTCTTTGTATCATTTGTTTTCTTACTGCTTTAATCTCTCTGCTTCTATGCTGATGATTAATTTTAAATGTAGTGGCCAAAACATTAGAACCACCTAATTTTATAATGCACGCAATGACCTCTATAATAAATGCAAAGTAGAATTATCACTTTTGTGACAAACTGAATATAACCTTGTAAAAGCAGAATTCCGGGCAGAGCTGCTGTATTTGGATCCCATTACATTGTACAGGTGTATCTAATGTTGTGGCTTATTGATGCGTTCTCTTCTAGGATTACTAGCTTGCCAATCATCCAAATTGTTCCAGTCTATACACTTTGACACTTGACAGGACAATTTTATTGACATATTCACTGGTGTCCCCTTCTGTCAGTGCTCGGTATTGTTCCTGAGCTCTGCCAGTGCCGAGACCTGGAGTTGGACTGTGACGGTGCTCGGCTTCGAGATGTCCCAGTGGTGGCCATGAATGTCACCATGATGTGAGTAGAGAATAACCCCTTATATTTTTCAATATCTTCAAGCCCAAACCATCCCCAGGAAGCCTCCCTGTCTGACTGTGACAGCCTTTGAAAAGTGTAGCAGAAATTCCCCCAACCTGGAAGGGCCTATTTCACCCCCCCCCCCAAAAGTATTATATGTCCTTGAAAAGTCTAAAGATCACAGACGTGGTTTGTTATGTCTGGGGATGCGGGAGCTTCAAATTTTCTTCCAAGGGTTTATAACTTCATGTCAGTGTATGCATGACCTTTTCAGTCTTTGTGCATCGTTCAAGGCTGCACATATTGACCTGCCCTCATTATCTTTCTCAAAGTGTCTTCATTGTCACTGACAAATCAATTACTTTATGGCATCTTTGACATATATTTGCCAATATTTTAGGATCTGCTCACTTTTTTTTTCTTTCTCCCCTGTGAGTGTAACAAAACTTTTCTATTTGGGAGTTTAAAGTTTTAGGATGCATTTAAATTTCAGGAACAAGAGAGAACTGGTAGAGTTTATACTTTCACCAAGGGCTGTTATTTGGATGGGAAACATGGCTCTGCATGGGAGAAGCTACTATAAATCCAGCTTGCTAATATTTGGCCTGATTATAGTTCAGGGAAATTATGTGGTCTTTCTACATTTTGGAGCTTGAATCCTCAAAACCAAATTTCATGCCAGTTCACTCTAGGATCCATTTTTAACTAGATTTAAATGACCTCAGCAAGTATTTTAGGACGGCATGTGAGGACAACTAATGAATCTAGACATCCATGGTGCCAAGATGGAATGAACCCATTTTAAAGTTGCTTTGGAAACATTCACACTTTTGCACCTTTTGCACATTGTACTGTTGTTTATTTAGGGACCAAAAAAAGCAAATTTTTGAGTTTTCACACAAAAGCCCATAATGACTAAGTCGCTAATGTTTCCTTCAGGATGCAGTGTAGCACCTTTAGTTCTTATCAGCAAATGTCCTGACAACAGCTACTATGGTACACCTGCTAAAATGTATTGTCATTGTCACTGTGACCATGGAAGTGTACTGACTGTAGCCTTTAGCATTTCTCACTGACAGAGGTCCTGTAACATAACCGAGATAACAGCTGCTTTACAACATGGGAACTAAGCTGATAAGACATGTAGAATAAAAAGGCTTTTTTTTTTCTTGCATTAGATTTAGTTCATTTGGGGGGGGGGGGTCCTCCCTGGGGTCTCTTCTTCTTGCTTTTATCTAGAGAATGTCTCATCACTTAGCTTTCACGGTAAAGTTTCACAGTCGGGGAAACTTGCAAGTCTTTTCCTGTTCACTTCAGCCATAGCAGTTATTGCTGTTCGCAGTGCTTTTGTTTTAATCTGTGCCCTCGCTCTGTTTGCACATGAAATTGTGGTGGCACTTGGATAATAAACCCATAACTTATTCTCCATTAGAGGGTTTTCTTCAGGAAAGATTTCAAGAGCGTGGGTGCTCTGAACATCTAAAGTGAAATTAATGAGTTGTATAAATTGGAAAAACTAAAGCACAAAATGACAATAACATTTAGTGGGTGTTTAGTTATGGCACTAAGTTCCCAGACAGCTATTCATCTGCCCCACAATGCACTGTCTTGTTTACACACAACAATATTGGCCCGCAGGCCCAGTTTGCTATCAGAGGACTTCATTTTTCAGCTCCATGCAAATGCGTCAGCATTTGTTTAAATCCAGAAAGTCCCCCAAACTGTCCTCATTGTCTTCTGCACTTACTACAGGGCTGCTAGTTAAATTGGAGGATATCTACATAACCTTTTTGCTAAATTGACCCCAGTTTGCATTCTGACCGCGATAAAATGAACTCAGTTGGTGGAAAATGTCTTCAGTATAATTATTGCATCGACCTGAAAATGAGATGCATGTCTGCAATACATCTTTCAAAAAGTGAGGATGATTTAAAATAAACTTAATAAAGTCCAATATAACAAATTACAAACCCTTTGTCTTTAACAGTTCAGTCAAATTGAAAAATGGAAAAAACCCCAGAAAAGCAGCGCAGGACAAGTTGTGGGAATTTAGGTTAAATTCTACCGACAGCATGTGGGGACTTTTCATACATTAGGGTCTGAAAACAAACAAAACATTACAGGAATAAAGTCTGCGTGATACCAAACAAATCAGTGTGGGTCTCTGCATCTGTCACAGACAGAAACTTTAACCTTTTTTAAAGTCGCTGTTACCTCATCAAACTGGTGTCAAACACAGTGTCAGTTTTATCTGGAAGTGCATGTGGGCTGCTAATTTAACAATTTATTGGGTCACTCACATTCACAGGCACAGAGTATTATCAGCATGGGAAGTTATTTCCATGACTGGGTGCGATTTGGCCAAGTAAGCTCGGGTTCTTCATATTTCACATCAGAAAATATTCATCCATTAATAAATTAGGAAACACACGGCCGAGCCAGGACAGAGTCATCAAGCTTGTCGTCTGATCCGTACGTGAGTAGAAATCAACACTGAGATGGACGAAAAGACGTAATCTGATGGAGGGGGGGTGGGTCCTCTGTAGTAAGCAGCAGAGCCTTACGTATACTGCATGATGACAAACCCTGACAGCACTTTAAAAAGGTTGGATTACTGTTTGTGTGGGCTGAAAGCTGCTCAGACACAAATGTCTCTTTCAACTTTCTTGTCACTGGATTGTGATGTAGCTCTTGAAAGCTACAATATGCAACATTTAGGAATCAGGCTGTAGCTGCAGCATGTGACTTAATCCATGCAGGGTGTCAAATAGTGATGCCATGTCAAAGCTGCTGGCATCTCATAGATTCAGGCGTGGTTCCTTTCTGTGTTGGCATGTGACACACGGGGCTTCACCGTCACTCAGACCGATTAGACTGGCGAGCCTCTATCAAATCCCTTTAAAAGTGAGGATGTCTGCACTGCTGCCAGTAGAATTAAGGATACGAAAACGTTGCTTCATGAGGTTCAGTGTATTTTGGGAAGAAGGCTTGTTTGTTTCCAGGAATATGGTCACAAAAGAGGATGAGATTACAGTCCACAGAATGTAGCATTAGAGGGACCGCAAGTCATAAGAGACTGTGCCGCTAGCAGGAAAATCTTGCATAGTCCCATAACTGACCACTTCTAAGAGCTTAATGTGACAGTGCGTGAGTGAGTGAGCTCTTAATCAGATTCTAATTTGTTAAAAGCTTTGGAATCAACTGGGTCATTCGGAGCCTCTTTCCAACATTAAAACACATTTCAAAAAGCTGAGTAAAGGTGATAGTTTTTCTTGGTCACTCCATTTTCATTCTATGTTGCATTTGAATGTATATAAGGTTGTGAAACACTGTCTGTATTATTTACACAAGTGAAACGTGTTGGTGTAAATTCTACACCCAATTCCCGGTTTTATTGTGTATGCTGCTTGTGAGCTGTGTCTTGTCCATTAGGTCTCTACAGAGGAACCATCTACAGCAGCTGAGAGCAAACACATTCTTGAAGTACCAGAGCCTACAGAAACTGTGAGTTTCTCATGCATTCTGGATCACACATTCTTCCCATACATTTTGCCATATTTTCTTAATATTGTTCTTTTTTTTTTATTTCTATTAACCTGTCCTTTATTCAGTGCCCCATGTATAATAGATGAGCATTACCATGCATGAGGCCCTGCACCATTCATTCTCTAAAGTGCAATGCCTCCATGATACCGATGAGCTGACATAATGACCAGGCATTGAGTCACAAACACAACAAACAAGGTTCACCAGTACAAAGCTGATAAGTGCAGTGCTGCTGGGAATGCTGACAGAAGGTATTCTTCTGTTCTTCGGATGAATACGTTCATTCCCGATTTATGTTGTTTATCAACCTCACCCAGTGCCGCTGACTATGGCGGCAGGAGAATAGGACTGATCGTCTGCCAGGAAGCCTTTGACTGCTTTGTACTGTCAGCCCTCAGTCACTGCTCTGAAGGTGTGACTGGACTGAAAACTTTGGATGTGCGCATGAAGAAACATGCAGATGAACTGACAGGTGTATAAAAGGAACAAAGAGCCAAACACGGGCGATAGTGAAGCTTTTTTTGAGCTCACATTGTGTGATGGCAAAGCCACATACTTTAAACAGGCCACGATTGTTAAAACTTAATATCCTTTTTAATTAAAATGTATTAGTAAACAGTGTTATTGTGTGTAATAAAAATGAATCACAAGCTTGTGCTTCCTTCCTTTGGATAGATATCTCCAGTACAACCGAATTCACAGCGTGAATCCCGATGCATTCAGAGGACTGTACAACCTAACAAGATTGTAAGTTTAAGTATTTTTGTCACACATGCCATTTAGAAACTAAAACTACAATATGCAACGTTTGAGACTCGAGCCAGCAGTGGCAGAAAAAAACTGAAAATCAATCCACTCTGCTCCATATTTGTAAGTTACATCTTATTGGCCCCCAGCTTTTACAGATGTGTGGCACCCATCATTAGTAATATATCAATATACTCAGGGGCGGGGCCAGAAGGGAGGCCGAGGTGCCACTGGCCACCCCAAAATGATTATTGGCCCCCCCAGGTGTGCACCTCCTGTCAGAGTGAGAAGCTGCAGATTTGACCAAATCAGAAGATGAAATAATAAATCACTATTATTAGAAGTAAATACAAATAAATTACCTTTTTTATTATGTCAATTTAATCAAAAACACATACAGTCCATTAGTTATGGATTTGGCATTATTATTAATATAATATTAAATAGTCAGTTCCTTGGTCCTACACGCCTCTGAAACACTGTATATCCTGCATGATAATGAAAAAGGTGGGTTAAGAGGCCACATAGTAACTGTT
Organism: Channa argus; assembly: GCF_033026475.1. Taxonomy (NCBI): domain Eukaryota; kingdom Metazoa; phylum Chordata; class Actinopteri; order Anabantiformes; family Channidae; genus Channa; species Channa argus. The sequence goes on from NC_090206.1 coordinate 22,062,492, forward strand.
GAGGCTAAACATCAATACCAGAGGCATCTTCCATGAATTCAGATTACCAGCAAATTAGTGCCGTTTCAGTAGATTTTCTTTTTCAATGTGTTACCATGGTAACATGTCCTTAAAGCTCGGTCTGCTAATGTCAAGAAATATGTTCTCAAAACTATGATTACAATTGAGCCAACAACAAACAAAAGACTTGTTCTTTATTAGGAGTAAATCATGGCAGCCTGGTTGGATTGTTCGTGAAAAAAAGGCTTTCCAGATGATCGGGCCCATCTTCCCAGTAATGTCTGTTTTTAGAGTGAAGAAATAGGCAGTTGCAAATACGCACCATATTTCACATATATTGCTCTAACTTTACAGTGCTGCTTTTTTTTTCCTGACTTTGGTCTGAAAAATAATGAAAAGAATTTTTCTTTTTTCCAGTGTTGGAGAAGTGCAAGTTCCCCACAATGAAATAATAGCTCTTAAAGGTTTGGCAAACCTTGTTTCCGGATGGCGTCAAATTATTGTAACAGGATGTGTAGTCGGCAGTAAGGGACAGCTCCTGGGAGATGAGCATGAATAACAAAATGCTTTTAAAACGCTTGGTTAAATTGTGTAGGTGATACCAAATATGTTACAGAGCCTCCTCTTCATTTAACCTTCCAAAGTTTCTTTTTCTCTCTCAGGTATCTGAGCTACAACAGGATATCTGCCCTGATGCCAGGGGTTTTCCGGGACCTGCACAAGCTAGAGTGGTTGTATGTTTACTTTCTTCTAAATAAAAAAAAGTACAAGTACAAACATGGCCTGCATACCATACTGAGATATTTTACTTTCTGTAAATATTGGGCTGCCGTAGGCAGAGAGCTTTGTGATGAATATTTCCTTCAGATTTTCTTTTTCTTGTATACAGGTAATGTATCACAGCCATATATATTGAAAGTTTTTCTCTGGAATCAATATACTGCAAATGATGGTGAAACTATATCCTGTTTTTTTGTTTTTTTTTATAGGATCCTAGAAAATAACAATATTCATCAGATTTCCTCCACGACATTCTCAGGACTGAACTCCCTTGTTTTGCTGTGAGTTTCCTTACTACTCTACACTAAAGCAGACAGTCCCTCATGGTGATGTCCCCCTCAAATCACCAAACATCCCGCCATTTATTAGAGCTATTATCGATTCGTTTAGAATGAAAGTGGCATCTTGCAAAATTGACGTGGAAAGTGTTGCACCTTGTTATACTGTGTCTCACTGATTGACAGAGTTTTGCTGAACAACTCTTTGACAAGGCTGGATGACATCTGTCAGCAAATGCCAAGATTGAACTGGCTGTAAGTAGGATGTCAAGAGATCAAAAGTAGTCTCGTCTTAAAAGTGACACATCTTTTGATGAATTTATTGTGTCTGTCTATGTGTTGGTGTATGTCTGCACGTTATGCATTTGTGCGTTTCATAACAGGGATTTGGAGGGAAATCTTATAGAAACCATTGGAAATGTCTCCTTCTGCTCTTGCAGTATGCTAACAGTTCTGTAAGTATACATTTACATAATGTAATTCATGGCAAAAGCAAAGTTTCTACTTATGAAATTTAACTTTTTCTGTGTGAAGCTTGCAAATTATTACTGGTTTGCTGTTACCAATGCGTAAAATCAATGTTGCCACTCAATTAAACAGGGTTAAGAAAGTCAACAAGTACTAATGGGATGTTGCTTTGTGTCTATTGCCTTTCTCCAGGGTTTTACAGCGAAACCGGATCAGCCACATACATGAACAGGCCTTCTCTGTCCTCCAGAAGCTTGGAGAATTGTAAGTTCATTTTGTTTGACCGCACAAGCAAATGGTACGGGAGAAAACGTCGCACCTTTCTGCATACTGCTAACAATGGTGCCTTAAAAGTGACCCGGCTTATACTTGTGTTTTGCTCGAAACGTGGGCCACACATGCATCCCGTGACTTGCAACAGCAATATTAGCAGTTGTTTCACACTGGACTCAGATTCTGATCTCCTGTGTGAAACTCATGTGTTTCATGGCCCATCCACAACCCCAACCTCCTCCAGACCAACCTTTAAGCTTCTAAATACACAATCAGGCACTTATGGTAAATGGTAATATGTATCTGTTGGTGGTTTGTAGCTGCTGGTACACACGACCTACTACGTTGTACTTTTGCAGAAGGACAATGAAATTAGGATGGTGACTTCAGAAGTGCCAGAAAAGAGCATTAGCAAATGATAAAAACATTAGACGAACCCTTTGGCAAAACCCGAGTCCTCCTCTGATTTCTCCTAAAACCCCAACAACTTACTAAAGAGTTAAAACTGAACGTAGCTGCAAGGAATAACTGACATGATTCAAGGACAAGAGTCATTTTGTTAATGAAGACCATTTGTTCCAGGGAGCTCCATGGTTCCCAGACGATGATTGATAAGGATTTCGGTGACTTCCTGACCTTTTAATGCTTTGATGAATGTCACCTTGAGCAGTATTAAGTTTTTCAAAGGTTGGTTGGAGTAATGTTTCGTGTTTGGAGGTCCAACATTTTTTCCAGATATTTCTTGGAAATGTTTCTCACGTTTTTCTGAACAATTTGCTGTTTGCCGTGCTATTTTAAACAAGTGAAACCCACTTCATGCTGTACAGTTTCACCCATCCTACAAACAGAATTTCTACATAATGTCCACAAAGATGAACTAGGAGTAAACGTGACTAAGTGAGACACACTTTCACGCCACGGGAAGGAAAAAATACTGTGTCTTTTTTATAAGCGCTGATAATTACTGTCTGTATGATGTACCGTCAGTCGCTTGATAAATAAGAGTTTTTATTTAGAGCAAATAAAATGCAATGAGGTGATAATTATTAACTGGTTGGATTTGTTAAAATACCATCACCATCACATCAAATTGAGTTTTGTTGACCATATTTAAAAGAACTGAATAAATAATAGACTGACCCACAATTTTACTACAATATCCCAGGGAGTTTGTGAGCTATGTGCTTTTTTTATTGATCCAGTTATTATTCACTCTTTCAGATCATTCTTTCAACTCTAACAAGTTGCATTTATCCTTATTTTTGGCAGGTTGTCTTTGTAGTCATGGGATTGTTGCATTAGCAGCAACACTTGTTGTTCTCTTTGTGTCCACTTTACTTCAGTACTACAATGGACACTACAATCTTCCTCTGTACTTTTCATTTTACCGACTCGTAAACACCGAGGTTAAGAACAGCAAGACATGCCTGCAGGTCTGAACGTTTGACTGAAGTTGTGCTCCTGCTGTGATCCTTTCAGATCAGGGTATTCATTTCAGAGCATCCAGCCCGTGTTTCTCTCATTTTATGTGCTGTACTTGGCTCAGAGACGTCTTCAGCCTCAACAAACACTTTTGTATCTGTTAAAAGCCTCGTGAGTTTTAAAAACTCTTCTTCTAAAGTTGACTCGTCCTTTATTGATTTGACCTGCTTTACCTCTGATAGTGTTTGAAAGACAGAAGCAAAATAACTCAGATTTAACCACTGCGGCTGTTTTTTGGCACCAGTCAATATCTCAGGATCAGATATGGTTTCTAGAAACTCCTTTAAAGTGCAGCTGTCTCTTGGAACGAGATTTAGGAGGATTTTTACGAGGATCAAAATAAAACAATGTTATTTTACAAATGCTTTTCTTAGAAGCATGGTTCCTGCTTACAGGTGTTTCTGAAGACTAATTTTTGTTCCTTCACTCTGCTGCTGAGCTCTAATGCTGTCATCACCAATGAGCCACACTGTTGCTCATGCTGACATGTTCCACACGCACTGTAATTTAAGTCAGTCCCACATTCGCCATCCGTCTGCTGAAAATGCATATTGGTGAATTTTGATCTCCATCTCCTCCTGTCCATATGTCGTAAAGTCCTTGGGTGAGACACCGAACCCCAGGTTGCTCCCAAGCGACCGGGCGAGCACCTTGCATAACAGCTGCTGTCAGCACTGTGCGCGTGTGTGTACTGTGTATGTGTATGGTGGTAAATGAGAAGCAATGTTGAACCAATTTGGGTATAGATAAGGTAGAAAGGTGCTGAATAATTGCCGATCATATTAAATGATTATGGTAAATGATTATATAAAACAATTTTTAACACTTTGATTCTTACTGTTGTAGCCCAGTGACCCACATCCCTCCTCCCGATCAATCGGTTGAATTTCTGGCATGTCACAAATTTTGTTCGGCTGTCTCGTGGTGTAAGCTGTTCCCTTGATTCCCTGTATAGCTGCTCTCAAAATATGTTATAAACAGGGGTGAACTGGTTCAAACATTATTGGAGTAACATTAGTGCCTCACATTATGGTTACACCACCCAGTGGTTTAATGTTATGGCTAATTACAGACTGCTGTGATACACAGAACTCTGCTGGAAAACAGAGACACGACCCATCTACCGCTTCATATTTTCTTGTTCTCCTTTCAGTGTAGAATCAAAGAAGTGAAGCTATATTTGTCTCCTTTTGTCAACACTAAGGATCGAGTCTTCTTGTTTGAATAAACTCTATTGTGATTAACAAGGCGACTGACTGATTCATGCAGCGTGAGCAATGAAGTTGGAGGTTATGGCAGAGCCGGAAGGACGATTGAAACGTGTAACTGGACTTAATACATCAAACATGATTGATAGAAGCCACACAGTGTCTGCCCATCTTAACTGGGAGGAAGCAAGGAAAAAAATGGAGGAAATAGTGTTTATACGGATAAAGTAGTTCTGTCCCAAACTTTAACCTAATGGTAAGTGAACAGGCCTGTTACAGGTTCAGTGAGTGTCCTTGGTGCCCTTCGTGTCAGAGGTGATGACTGTACACTGTCTGTATCCTCAGCTGGCTGCTATGTCGTGCAGGCACAACATGTTTTGTGAGAGCTGAGACTCTGACTCTCACTTTTTATCGAGTGTAAAAAGTCGCACTTTCCTGCAACCGTGACCACTGCACATCACTGTCTGCCTTTACACAAATACGACTTACGGTTCGTGCACGAGGTTTTAGGACTATGGGTGGATCAAAGAATCCCGAGGCCTGTGTTTTATTCATTTATGCAAAACTGGCCTCTGAGAGTTGTAGAGGGTCTGTGTTCTTTTACAAATCGGTGTGGATCTGTCTACTGAGTATTGTACAACTGTGTGTTTTTTGTGTTTTTGGGGCAACCGATGTGGACTCGGCGTGCAGGGATCTATCCAACAACAGACTGATGGCGATCCCCCCCAATCTCTTTGTCTTACTGGGGGATTTGCTCCAACTGTGAGTTCTATTTTCACAAATACACTGAAATATAATGTTATGTATTTGAACATATCTATTCCATGAAATCTTAATAGAGACTGACTTTTAATTCAGGCAGAGAATGAAAATGGATTAATCAGTGTTGATCATTTTACAAATAACCTATTTGGGATTTACCACAGAGAAGAGTTCAGTATATTGGGTGACATTGGATTAGACTCCAGCATTAAACTGGATATGCAATTTTTGTGAGTCACCTGTAAATAAACATACTTTAGTGACTTTAGTCTGTCCAACAAGTGTCTGTGTGAGAGGAAGGGGATATGGAAGACCTAGAGTAGGACTGTGGATATATGAACCAGCAAACAAAGCAGCATTAGTTGCTATGTTCTCACCACGGTTTTCACAGCTTCACTTGCAAACTGTAGCTTTAAAGCTGTGATACAGTATAAATTAAGCAGTAAAGTAAAAGTGCACCGGATGACGTTTTCTTTTTCCCGCCTTGAACCAAACTACTGCAGAAAAATGCCCACCTCATTAATGTTCATGTTCTATACCTGATTTTCACTCCTTGTATATTTTCTAGGAATATTTCATATAATCCCATTGTGGAGCTCCAAGATGACCACTTTGACAAATTGCATAAGCTGAAGTCACTGTAAGTATACTGTACTTTGAGGTATGCTGAGTACCTCCTGCAACTAATTACCACCTCCCGTCCTTCTGTGTGGTGGGAGGCACTGGGAGAACTCCCCCATTGTGTTTCGACGTAAATGGGGAGAAGAGCAAACGGACACAGTGTGCGATCGAGCTGAATAGTGACAATGACATAAAGCCCTTGACACTCTTGAGGGAGGTCATTATTATTTCAGCGTTGTCCTGTCGCGTGAGAGTCACAGTGTTTGCTGTAATGGGTTTTCTGTGTTATTTGGTTATAATGTGGTTAATGTGGCCTTTCTTTTGAGACTTATGCATGAGTTCACACGAAGGGTCAAAATCTGTGTCAGCACATAACAGAAGATGCATCTGGACTTTTAATATTTCTCAGTTAGTCCTTGGAGGGGACCTTTGGTGAAGAGTGCACGTGTGTTTTTTTGAACATGCAACTAATCAATGTACTGAAGTATGTCTGTTTGTGTGGCGTCTAACAAAGAAAAAACCTTTTTTATTTCATAGGAGCATTGAGGGGATAGAAATAGGAAACATACAAAGGCGGATGTTTGAACCTCTCAAATACTTGACTCATATGTAAGTACGCCATTGTCATGTTCCATGTTTATGCAGTTAATCCTCATAATTTGATCTGGACTGTCATGTGGACCATAGGCCTTTCGCACATTTTTCTAACATCATCAGGATGTCAGGATTCTGTTCCAACTGCAGATGATAAGTCAGGCTTGCTCTAATCCCTGTACTCTGTGGGTAAAACAGCTCGAGATACACACCCGGACTTCCTGGATAGCATACAACAGAGGGAAAATAAATTCCTTTTCATCCTTGAGTCAAATCGCATAAGCTATTCAAGGATTGGTGTTTTTTTTTTTTTTTTTTTTTTTTTTTTTTTAAGTTCTAGTAAGATACAGTTTGTTTTGCTACAGTAAAACATGTCTTCTTCAACATCTCTCGACACAAAGATAGTAGTGTATCTACTGAAAATACACACACAATGTTTTCAGAAGAACTATTTCTTTTGATTTAAAAATAAATAAAGAGCAGTTCCAAAAATGGATGCAGTATGTTGAAATCCAAACAATGTTTGTGCAGTGATGTGAGCCAGTTGGTCGGTTGCTACACCTCTTTGGTCCAGATTGAATATCTTTTAATAGCTTTTGGATATATTTGCCACGAAGCGTCGCAAACTTGCATGAAATTCATATATGTAATAGGTGGGTTGTTGTCAATTTCCAACAAAATACAAAAGATCACCACAGTGCTTGGTTAAGAACAAATCAGAAGAAGCTTTTCTTGGTTTGTGTTTTTTCCTCTTTTACTCTCTACCACCACAGCTACTTCAAGAAGTTCCAGTACTGTGGCTACGCTCCTCATGTGCGCAGCTGCAAGCCCAACACTGACGGCATCTCATCCTTTGAGGACCTGCTGGCCAACATTGTGCTAAGGGTCTTTGTGTGGGTGGTGTCCGCCGCCACCTGCTTCGGCAACCTCTTCGTCATCTGCATGCGCTCGTACATCCGCTCGGAGAACAAACTCCACGCCATGTGCATCATTTCGCTCTGCTGTAAGTCACTTTGCCCAGCTTTATATCCGAACCACCATAGAACATTACTTACAGTGCAGGTCTGCTATTTGCTACCCAATAATACAAATTTTAAAAATATGACAAACGTGAGGCTGCTTGTCCAATTCAGCCACATTTATATTTATAACTTCATTATGTGTATAGACCTGACTATAGTCTCTTTATGCCACATTCAATTACAGAAGGCTTTTCCATCATAAAGTGTTTTTCCTAGGGCAAGAAAGGAAAAATTAAATAACTAAATAAAGTAAAGGGCAAAATGAGATAAAACGAGATTAAGTAAAATTAAAAAAAACATCAAGCAAAACAAAACACAGATAATAGAATGGAAATAATAGCGCAGAAATAAATCAAAGACACAGGCAAACGGCAGAGATTTCAGTTAAGATTTGAAAGTAGCTAAAAGGGAAAATGACAAATTCTCCAAGACGCAAAGTGCCGGGTCCCTGCTTCCGATGTTGACAGACTTTTGTCCTCAGTAGCAAATGAAGTTGAAATGAGTGTATTTATCTTGAGGTTTTATCAAAAGTGGTTTCATATTACACACACAAACGCTCATTAATTGAAAAACTAACAAAGGTATTATGAAATCTGATACTGATTTAGCATATTTACATAGTCAGCTAACTGCTCAAGGATAACAGTTCAGTGAAGTCTGCGGTTGAGTCAGTAATTGCATTTTCGGTGACTCATCTGCCAAGATAACAGAAGACTTCCTTCCCACAGCTCGTGCCCATAATAAAACACATGGGACGTACATGCTTAATGTTCAGTAACACAGTAACCATATGCTCATGGTGACATGGCTTTTCTTTAAGTGGAAAGTCTGCTGAGAACATGTAAAGCAGAAATTGAATGTCACAGCAGATATCTGCTCTTTGCTGCGACATCATTTGCTGCTGAAAGCCACACAGGAGACAGCAGTTGTTATTCATTATCTCACTATAGGGCTCACTTGCTTAATACAGTGACCTTTAAAGGCTTATGACTAGAATTTCAGTGTTTTCTGTTGCACACTACACTCTGATGTTGGAGATGCGACAAAAAGGGCTTAGGGTAATAAACACACTTTTCTAGATGTTTTTCATCCTTTACCGACAATAGATTACATCCTTTCATGCAAGTAGGATACTGCAAGTAGGAGTTGAGCCCGTCGATAAATGTTGATGGCTTAATGTTACCTTGAGCCTCTAGTGTCTGAATCTAGCCCCTATTTTCCATTAGTTCTTTCTCATGTTCCAGGCTTTTTAAAATGATGTCCACACAAAAACACAAACAGAATGGAAAAGGAACCGCGCGTGTATGTGTGTGCGTGTCAAAATGCAGGTTAAGGTCAACCAGGTTATCCCATATTGCAGGTGCAGATGGGCTGATGGGCATCTACCTCTTCATGATTGGCGCCTATGACTTGAAGTTTCGTGGCGAGTATAACCGCCACGCTCAGGCCTGGATGGACAGCGGCCAGTGTCAGGTCATCGGCTCGTTGGCCATGCTGTCCACTGAGGTATCCGTCCTGCTCCTTACTTACCTCACTCTGGAGAAATACATCTGCATCGTCTACCCTTTTAAATACTTGACCCCTGGCAGGCGACGAACTGTCACCATCCTTCTCAGCATCTGGGTGTTTGGCTTTATCATTGCCTTCCTGCCACTGGTCTGCAAGGGATTGTTTCGCAATTTCTATGGGACCAATGGCGTCTGCTTCCCACTGCATTCGGAGCAACCTGAGACACTGTGGGCCCATGTTTACTCCATCGTCATTTTCCTGGGTAGGGATTTGTTACTTTCTGTTGCTCTCTGATCAATGCTGTAAATGTACAGTGTGAGTGTCTTTGTATCCACTGTTTGAGTCGTATGATAATCCAGAAACTAACCAAACGTCTCTCTGTAGGTCTGAACCTGGTGGCCTTCCTCATCATCGTCCTATCCTATGCAAGCATGTTCTATAACATCCAGAGAACAGGCACTCAGACCACGAAGTACAGCAACCACATCAAGAAAGAGGTGACCATCGCCAAAAGGTTCTTCTCTATCGTCATCACTGACTCCCTTTGCTGGATCCCGATTTTCGTCCTCAAGATCCTGTCACTGCTGCAGGTGGAGATTCCCGGTATAGTAGAAGTGCTCTGACCGTTTAAAGGAATATTTTCATGAAAAGCCTACATTTTGAGTATCCGATTACACCCTCTTAGCAGGCTTGCACTATGGTTTCTAGCCGGTTCAATCACAGCAGCAGTCACCTTGGATTTACAGGAGTGGATTGAGAGTACAATGGTTTAAAGTAGAAACCAATCAAATGTCCCCAATAGTACAGAATTTAGCTTCTAGACTATTCTAGATAATATATTAAACTTTTGGCTTCCCCACGTATTTGATTTAGGATTGTCCAGGCTCCATTTTGGCCTCTCCAAAAGCTGTTGTTTTGATTTAACACTTGAGGGAATTATGCTGTCTCCATCACAACACATAAGCTCCAGATTGAGCTGATAAGCTTTTGTTGTCTTTCTCAAAACTGCTTTTTAAATCCTGCTCCTTTTTGTGCTTCATATCTCGTGTGTTTTTTCACACCCAACAACTCGTATTTTTTCTGCTTTAATTTTATTTCTGTTATCTCAGTATTCACTTGAAATAGTTTTCACATTTGTTTGTAACATTTGTTCTAAAACCATTTAAATTACATTACATGTCATTTGCAAGACGCTTTTTGTCCAAAGCGAAACAAAAGTGAGGAACAAAGTGAGCAAAAAAAAGTCAGGAAGGAGAAAGATGTCATTAAAAATGTTTTCAGGTTAGAGACCAGTGAGTGTCAGATAAGGGGGGATTTTTGTGCAGAGGACTTCAACAGCTTTTTCAATATTGGGAATGAAGGGAGTGAGTGACAAGTGCCTGCTCAAGGAGTTGGATATTATATTCAGACCGGTGGAGTCTGATGTTTGTCATGCTGTAGAAAGGCAAATATGCATGTCCCCTATACTATACAAATAAACTAGAATCATAGCAAAAACATCTTTCCTCAAGTCACTTTACCAGCATCATCTTTTCCCATCTTTGTCTGTATCCCCAATATGTTGGATCAGTCATTGCTTTGGAAAGAATTTGTTATATTTTCCACTTCTTGCACAAAGTCCAGACCATTGATCATATACTTCTCTCCATTCGAACTGGTAGGACAGCAACAAAGAACAGTTTTTACAAAAGAGACTGTTTGTTGTTTTTAGAAATCTACATTGATTACAATTAGTTTCTAAGGATGTTCAATATGGATTTGGATTTTCTCTGAATCCAAACAGACTGTGGATTCTGTCCTCTGCCTTTTAAAGCCTACATTGAAAAGAGTTCCCGAACATTGGCTTGAATATTAGAGGTTTTCTATGAGATATTCCTTAAAGTATTTTATTTACTGTGTTTTATGATTTAGGCCTGTTTAAATGACCATACTTAACTTAGCAGAACCCATTACATAATACACATAACCCAGTAAACTGTGGCTCCCTTATAAGATGACTTAAAGATAAAGCTACAGGAGGTTTTGATTGATAAAAGACTCCCAACACAAAGCTCCGTTGTTTTATTTCTTCCTCTCGTTCTCTCTCCACCGGCAGGTACTATATGCTCCTGGGTGGTCATATTTATTCTTCCCATCAACAGCGCTCTGAACCCCATCCTTTACACGCTGACCACACGGCCTTTCAAAGAGACCATTCTGCAGGTGTGGGCTAACTACAGGCAGAAGAGGCCCCTCCTCAGCGCCCAGCCAGTTCGTCCGCCGTCACTCACCTGGCAGGAAATGTGGCCCCTGCAAGAGAACAGCCACAGCTTCACCCCGGGGCTCCCTCCGGAAATGACAGGCACAATAGCCAAGCTCACCCCTGTGGAAAATACCGGCGATGGATACAATGACATTACTCCCTGCTCTCAGCAGCAGAAGCAACAGACAGTCCTGTCGGTGTTCTCACAGAAACAAACAGTGGCCGACACACCTACACACAACCACATGTACACACCGACGAACGAAGAAACTAACAATTAGAGCATTGATCTGATCATCATGTCATCACCTCAACGAAGTACACGCAATTCAGGTTCATTCATTTTGTAAAAAAAAAAAAAAGCCCTTTTTAAAGGGACAGTCTATGATTTGTGCTGAGATTTCTCTTTGTGTTTGAAAATCATTAGTATTCATTAGTGTTTTTAGAAATCCCATTGTGCACATGCAGCAGCCTTCACAGTCACTCACTGCAGAAATCCCTTAAACAGCAGTAGCAGCAGTCCCTCTAATGAAGACTACATGCTGGCTCCAAAAAAATCTCTTATCAATACAGAGCAGAAGCCTTGTCCCCACTTGCGGTGAGACTTTTCTTTCCACGGGCTTTCATTGGTCAGTACACTTTCTCACAGACGGCATCATTCCTTCTTAAAGCTACAACATGATAATCTATTTTGTCCATGATCAGAGCTGAATACTAATCTATTACAATACTGGCAATTACAATTCGGAAAACTTAGCAATTTTAATAATAATAGGAGGTAGAAATACAACTACTACTTCTGCTAATGTTTTACTGCACTGCTGTAGCTAATGTTCTATGGAGCAAATTTTTATATTTTTGCAGAGTTTGGACAAAAACAATCCGTGTCGAACTGTTTAGAAATGGCACTGAAAGAAACCTGCTACCAGATGCTTTTATAGTTGAGACAACAGAACTTTACATACTTTGTGTGACTTTGTAGCATTTTCCCATTAAGGTAAATATTAACTTTAGTGATCAATCAGTATATTATTTATGGCACTTCAAAACAGTATAGACTATTTTCAGCCTTATTCATCTCTCCATTCCAACTTCCTTCCCTTAAACCATATTAGATTTTCTTGTATAAAAATATGGTCTTTGCTCCCGTAGGTTTTCCACTTTATCAGGTTTATTCATTTCCTCAGTTTGTGTCTTTTTTTTTTTTAACTTCAGTTGAACCCTCCACAAATGTGTGCCACACTTTTGCAAACTGTAGTCAGCCCTGTACTGTTCTCTGTGTTCATCTGGGATTTCTGTGCCATTCAAGAAAGAAGGCCAGTAAAACCCCCAAGGGTCCTTACCAAATGGCAGCATTGGACAATACTGACTGCTCTGAGCGATATTACATCAGCTCCAGGTAACTCAGTGTTACATCAGCTGTGTGCAACTTACCTTATTTCCACTGGCTCCGGTTTATTAGCAAAAGAGGCTCATAGGTTTGCATTTTCCTGTCATTAAAACTGGGCAGACATTGTGACTCTTTATTACTCTTACTGTGTTAAAACTGAACATTTTAATTGTCTTTAATTGCCATAGGACATTACTTCAACAATGAATAGAATGAAGGAACCAAATTAGCCAAAGGTGGCTGAGAGCTGCAGACAGTATGTTTCCGTTCAGCAGACAAGTTCAGTCTCATATCACAGCATTCTAGTTTTATAGGTTTGGCTGCAAATTTTGTTTACTTTAACCCAATTTTTATTATATAGCACCAATCCTCTCAAGGCTCTAGTATTAAGGTCAAGACCTTACAATCGCCCTTGAACAAGAACTAGGTGACAGTGGGGAAGAAAACTCCCTTTAATTGAAGACCCCTCCAACTGAACTAGGGAAGAAGGTGGGTGGTTGAAAGCAGCAAGAAGCAACAGGAAACTGGACAAGTTGATAAGGCCAGAACGTGCACACACACACACACACACACAGCTCAGAAGCTGAGGAAGACTGAGAGAAAGACACACAACTATGGGCAAAAGAAGACAGTGCTAATGATGTAATGGTGGCAAATAGCTCTAAGCATAGTGGTAAAAGTGGCGTCTGCCTCCAAAACCTGAACTGGGAGCTGGTTTTTTGGAAACACAAGGAACCAGAAGTAGACCTGCACTTTGAGAACAAAGTATTCTAAGCATAAAAAAAAAAAAAAAATTATCCACTACTGTTAGAAAATTATATTAAAAATAATATAGGGCTTTAAAATATTGAAGTAATGTTAAGAGGTCTTTTGGCCAGCTATGTGGGAACTGCTCAAACTGCAGAGAGCCGACCAAACTTAGACTGAAGGTCTCTGCTTAATGTATCACAGTGAGCTGCTGCCTCTTTTAGTGGCTTATACATTTGATAGAACAAGTTATAAATATGACTCCTTTTATGTGTTAAACCAGTGACCCAAGTAAAATTCAGTCCCTGCTGTTTTTGCAGCTTTCATTGATTGCAGTGGCAGCGCTCTTTCAGTAGGCATGACAAGCCTTCGTTGCGTTGCACCATAATTACTCTCTTCTGCCCCCTGTTTTCATGATTTAAGTTCTGATTCTAAGACATTAGAAGTCTGTTCTCAGAAAGATGTCATTAAAATGTGAGCAGAATAGTGATAACTTGACATGATGAATTTCTATTAGAGCACTAGTGCTTTTGTCATTTCTTTGCACATGATTTTGGCTTTTGAGTTTTACGCAATATTAATTTTGACTGAAATTATTTTTGGCCACCCATCAAAAGACTAAATTATGTTTCAATTATTTTGTTCTTGCTTGCAATGCAAATGCTGGCTGAGCCAGACTACTGTAGGTAGTTCCCTACTGACTGCTACTGGCACAGGACAAGTTCCAATTAGTTTAAAATTAAAGTTACAGAAAGCTGCATGCATCAGGGTACAGTATTGTACTGTCTCTATATATAACAACTCAACAAAATGACAAAGCATTGTCCCATGTGATTAACCCCATTGGGGAGCTGCAACTTGCAGATATTTCTGTTACTTTGACCCACTTCTAATATTGTTGTGAGTCAACTGCTAAACCTCTAGCAAAACCAAAGTTAAAGAAGAAGTAGATGTATAATTGGCCAAACATTTGATGAGTGAAATGATTTTTCCTAAGAGAAAATAAAGTATTGCTTTGGGTTTATGAATCAACAAACTCTCCTAGTGTTTCTAAAGTGACAAAATGAGTGAATCATTGAAAGTGATACAATGTCCTTAGTTTAAGAGTCTCTTGAAACAAGGGAATCTCTTGCACATTTTTCTGGTGGCAATGATGAGGATTTGTTGGGCTGCAGAGAATGTGGAGGCGTATGAATATTTTTTTGTTGTGTCTTTAACAGAAATAATATACCAGTGCTTTTATTTATGCAACAATGACATTTTGAGGTTGCAGTCTGTGATGCACTTTTGTGATCAATCTTTTCCAGTACTACATGCAGTGCATTTTACAGCCATCACTTCACAGCGGTGATTCAGCCTTGATTCTGTTTTCTTAAAAAAAATAGACTTTCCCTGATGCAATTTGCTGATGAAGAGGTGCTTCCAAAACATTTTGGAGCAGTGTGTTTCTTGCTTCTAGCAGCAGGAAACTCCTACTTTATGGGAGTAAACAGTGGAAGAAGTGGGTAATTAGTGCTTAACAGAAACCGAAAATAGCAGAGGCTCAAACAGTGTCAAAGAATTTCAGAACAGTTTGCACCACCTGCAGGCAACTACTTTGACAACTTCCCTGTTACTTTTTAGCGTCAGTAGCAGCAGGATTCAAGAGATTGTAATTTCTGCCTCTGTGCCACTTTGGTCCAAATGTCTCAATGAGAGTTGTTTGACAATTGTACGGACATTTGTAGTGTTGAGGGCTATTGACTTTTGTGATGCCTTGACTCTTCTTCTAGCAACACCGGCAGCTTGAGGTTGTGGTGAAGTATTTTAATAACTATTGGATGGTTTGCCAGGAAGTGTTTGTGTTTGACAAAGACCTTAGCTGTAGTTAAGGTTCAGTCATTAATTGATCTGAGTGTGCAAACCAATGCTAAACTGAAACAATGAACACAGTGAACTTAATATTAGCATGTCAAGCATCCTGATTATAGTATTTAGCACAAAGTGCAGCCAGTGGTTCAAACTAACTAAATACATTTACTTACATACTGTATTTAAAGCTACAGTATAAAACATTTTTAGTAGAAATATGCTCCAAATTTCCCTCTTTCTGAAGAGTTGATGCCTCCTATGATCCAGAATCTCAATAGTACAGAGACATTCTTCTAAAGCTTACACATTTTTTACAGCAAGGCTCACTCTACTGACCAATCGGATGACTTCAATAATTTGTGCTTCATTAGAAAGTTTTGCAACATTCAAATTTGTTTTCCCTTTTTTTTTTCGGATAATGACTAATTTGTGACGGGCTGTACAAAGATTAAAGAAGGAGCAGAGAGTGTGAGGGCTGGTAGAATTTAGAGGTGTCCTTTCTCTGCTACTTCACACTTCAACCTCACTACATTTCAGAGACAAATATCATAATAATGAACACAGGAGTTACGCCATACTATGAAATTCTGATTTGCAAACCCTTCCTACCACAGTGACAGAAATAAAGTAATATTTTAAAAGTATATTTACAGTAAAAGAAAAAAAACCTGTATATTAAACAGGTAGTTGTATCAACATCGGCTGTGGATGAAAGTGTCCTGTGCGCATATTGTGTGTATGAGGAAAGATTGCATTAACACAGTACAGATATGAAAAGAGGTGTGTATCGAGGTGCTAGCAGGCCGGGAGCAGTTAAAGTGACAATGCTGTTAAAAAGGCAATGCAAACGTTAAAGGGGGGGGTGGGGGTCGGTGCTGAGAGCTATTTACAAGCCTAATGGCCTGTGGATAAAAGCTGTTGGTCAGTCTGGTTGTTCTAGATTTCACACGTTTGTCTCTCCTGCCTGAGGGCAGAAGTGTGAAGAGGCTGTGCTGTGGGTGTGTGGAGTCTCTGATGATGCTGTGTGCTCTCCTGATGGTCCCGGCGCGGTAGATGTCCTACAGTGATTTGAAGTCTGCTCCTGAGATGTGCTGTGCAGTTTTAATCCCACGCTGGAGAGCCTGCGCGGCATCCCAAATTTTCTCAGTCTTCTTAGGAAGTTCAGCTGCTGTAGTGACTACTTAATCGCGTACTGCGTGCTGTGAGACCAGGTGCGAGCGTCAGCGATTTGCACTCCGAGGAATTCAAAGCTTTCGATTCTGTCCACCTGCGTCTCACTGATGTAAAGTGGGGCATGCGTTTTAGTCCTTCTCCTCACATCATTAGTCATTTCCACACAGTCATACGTGACGAACGTGTAAAGCAGTGGGCTCAGTACACAGCCCTGGGGGGCCCCTGTGCTTACAGTTCTGATGCATGGCATGCAGCTGCCCACTCTGACTGACCAGAGCCGGTCAGTTAGAAAGTTCAGTACCCAGTCACACAGGCTTGGTGTGAGTCCAAGTAATTTGTAGGGGATGACTGTATTATTGGTCACTGACTCAAAATTCACAAGCTTAGTGCAGTATGTTAAGTTATTAAAAGATTTACAAAACAGAATGGTTAATAAAAGTACCATTGCTGAAGTAGTAACACTCGTTCCCTGCAGGTGTTGCAAATGATATAAATGCAGAATCCCTTTCTTTATTTGCCATTATGAGCCCGCTTGTAGAGAATTACAAGCGATTTCCACAAAATAGTTTGCTCATAGAAAGACTCATTTGAAATGTGTAGCTTTTGTAGCATTTTGTAAAATTTAAAATTGCTCAAGCTGCTTAATCTCCCTTTTAAACTGGGTTTGTTAAATATGTGCGACTAGCCGCATCATAACACATTTCATGCTGTTTGTTACTTAGTTAACCTCATATGGATAACAGTACTGTACATGTAACTTACTTTCAGCAACCTCTTCATGTTGTGACAACCTTCCAAGCTTCAGCATTCATCCGGTCTGCTAAGGAGGGAAATGAAACACGTTTTATTCTGTATTTTCGCTGAATTAATTGCTTTTGTTATTTTAGTGTAGTGTTGAATGTAATGCATGAGATAATTCAAATATTACAAAGAATGTATTTAATTTGGGCGGGTATATATGTTGATTTAAATGGATTGCAGCTGTTCGGGCAGCAACTATAAAATGTTTTTTATAAAGCCTGTCTAAAAATTCCCCAGCTGGTCTGGTGGTTTAAACTTCACTGCTCAACTTCACCTCACCAACCCAACACCACACATTATTTTGTATTTTTATTTTTTTTAATCTGTGACCTGTACAATTAGAAATTGTTTGTAAAGTGACCATAAATGCTTCTGTGCTTAGCTTTGTTCAATAAATTACAAAATCAAGTGTAAATGTTTTTTTTTCAGACATTGTAAATGTAGGAATTGTATAGCAACGTGCTATAACACAGAAACTACATTTGTACATTGTATGTGGTGTGTTTATATTACATTCACATACATGTTGACCCTAATCGAAAAATGCTGAAAAGACCGAGAAGCCAGCAATTTGTATTGATGGAAATGTTTATTTTCACTTCATTTGTTGTATTGACCAGTGTACAATAAAAATTACTTAGGAAGGTTGGCTGTGTGATTTTTGTTTTCTTGAATGAAATCTGCATGGTGACTTGCTGTGTGCATTACCTGTTTAAACTGCTTTTTAAAAAATTGATAATCAGCTTCCAAAGCAAAGTGCAATGATAATAATTGTATGTACTTATACTCCATAATCCCTAGTAAAAAAAAGTCTGAATTACTTTAGAAGATAAATAATTTATTTATCATTTTTAGAAAACCCAGATGAGTTAATTCCTTTTAGACACTGAGAAAATAAGAAATTTATTTTTGAAAAGGGGGACCATAAACATTTGGCTGAAATAAAACCATACTGGAGATGGAACATGCAGCCATAGAATATAATACTTTGATGCATCAATATATTATATAGCCAACCTGATGGCAACTGGCAACATTGTTTCAAATGGCTTCACAGCATGATGTAAAATATGATATCAGCTTTGATGTCAAATATCAACTAACCATTATTTTTTTACAAATAATATAGGCCATTTAAAAAAAATGTGAATCTTTATTTTTCTTTTTTTTATTTCAAAAGTCAAATATTAACTACTTGCCTAACACATATAAGTACCACTTCAAATTCCTTACTCAATGTTAAGTACTTAGTACACACTTGCAATTTACATTAAGTACTAAAGTACTTAAAATGTACACTAAGAAAACAAAGATGTTTTTATTTAATTAGAGGATCATAACGTGAATGTAACATAAAGTTTCTACAGAACCTAGAGGCCTTCGTACGTTTCATTCTAGTTATTTTTGACAATTTCCTTTTTGAAAAATCATCCAAGCCTGTGATTTGCACTGACAGAGCCACGGCCCCTGTGCTCTCTATGCTGGACCCTGCAAACAAAAGTCAATCTCAAGACGTGTGGAGGGGGAGCTGACTGATACCATTTTATTTGCTGCCACTTTCTTTGTTTTTATCATGTATATTTGCAGAGTAGCAAAACAACTGTAGTAAGAAAAAAGTGCAGTGTTGCCCTCCAAATTATAGTGCAGTAAATATGGAGCATAAAATGGAAATACTCCAGTACAAGAACAAGTAGCTCAAAATTGTACTTATGAGCAGCGCTAAATGTACGTAGTACGTACAGTACCAGCTAAAGGGGTTTATATCTTTAGAGCTTTTTTATGTGTAGTCTGTATGCTTGGTAAATTAATAACATGGAAATAAAATAGTCAGAAAGTTCAGTGTAATCTCTGGCCTCCATAATGCGTCGCTCCTGACCCAAGCTCTGACAGAGAGAGCTCTGCACATGCGCAGTTGTTACTGTGTTGGGCAATTACGTGAACGCCGCCGCAACAGCGCAGCTTTCGACGCTCCCTAATGTTCGCGATCGTAGACGTGTTTTGTAGCTGACCACGGCTCGACGTTTGCCTGCAGAGCGGGCCGGTTTGCACGGCTTCTCCCACTGGAAGAGAACAGAGGGCACCATACTTTCAAGTCGGCCGAAGGGGAAAGAATCTTAACGCTGTCTGCTAGTGAGCTCACGCTAGCTGACACAGAATGTTTCCAGCTAGCAGATATTCGTGCCAAGGTATGTCAGCTAATAGCCACCTTGCTAACAGATTGCCAGTTTGTTGTGTTGGATATGGACGCGGCTCAGCTAACTGGAGCGTTACTGACGGTGTCGTCACTCGTTCTTACCAGATGTCATTGTTCCCTTCAGCCGTTTTTTCTGAAATTTCTTCTTGGGCTTTGTACATATGCTAGTGGCAGCGCTAGCCATAATAGACTAAAAGGCTCGCTGACATTAGCATCAAGCTAAAATGTAGGTGAAAGTTCAGTCGGTATATAGGTCACGGGAATAGTGTCCTTGTGCAGGGTAATATGGCCAATTGACATCTTGTTAGGAATCAAGTGACTTGCCATCGGTCCCAAAGTTGCAAAAAACAATTGCGCTTTAAGATTAATGTTTATTTGCAGCCTTAGACTTTGAATTTAGATTAGCAGTAGTCACATTTGTAATGGTCCTAATTAGCTACCATGGTGCTGCTACTGCTATGTAACTGGTCTGCACTCTTCTACCTATTGGTCCCCAAAGCGCTTCACACTGCTTCTCATTCACCCATTCGCACTCACACACACACACACACACCGATGGGGGAGCTGCTATGCACCTGACCAACAGTCACCGGGAGCAACAAAGTTGGGGTTCAGTGTCTTACTCAAGGACACCTCGACATGTGACCGGATGAGCCGGGGATCGAACCAACAACCCTATGGTTGGTGGACCGCTCTACCTCCTGCGCCCCGCTATGTAGCAGTGTGACAGCTGGCAAGTCCACTACCTTAACCACTAGAAAAGCTGTTTGTCCCTGTCATGGGTTTTTCATCAGGTTCCACCAAATAAGTGAGCACACACCATCTAGAGAGCATGTGGGTACATACACACAAGTTGGAACTTAACTGAGGCTGTTCTCTTTCTTGCAGCCCGCAACTGTATCAGGGCATTGAAAACAGTACAGAAAGAGCATATGGCCCCTCAACTGTACACAGCATTGCACAGGAGGACATGCTCTTCAGTGTCAGCACCGCGCATCACAACACACTACACCATCCATCCTCGGGATAAAGATCCAAGATGGGAAGGTAAGGTATCTAGAGTTACTTTAAAGTACAATGATAGCATTTTTTTCCTATAATAACCCATAGAAAGAGATCCTGTGGCACAAAAGTTAGATTAAAGATCGATCTTTCATTTATTTAGTAAATGGTCTTGTGAGGAGCATCCAGGTTCCAATTAATATGAACATTATTGTAACATGAATATCGTGTGCCAATAGTGGTAAGACTGTTTCCACTGCAAAAAACAGGACCTTTAAACCCTTGCAAGAAGAATCTAAATGTATTTCCCACTGACTTTTTTTTTTTTTAATTTCTCAGGAATTGAAATGGAAAGGTTTGCTGATGAGGCAGATGTGGTGATAGTTGGTGGGGGCCCTGCAGGTCTTTCAGCGGCCATTCGATTAAAACAGCTAGCTATCGAACATCAAAAGGAGCTGCGAGTGTGCCTCGTGGAGAAGGCTTCTCAGATTGGAGCACACACTCTGTCTGGAGCCTGTCTCGAGCCCACCGCACTCAGTGAGCTCTTTCCTGATTGGAAAGAACGAGGAGTGAGTGTCTTGTTCAGTATTTCTTTGATTTGGGTTTATAGATTGGGGTCTAAATAGATGTCCCTTCTTAGATACAATACAAATAGATTTTATTTGTACATTTATTTAAAGCTACACACAAATCCTTGTCAAACTCTCAGAAAAACTCACTGTTCTTACCCCAGGCACCTCTCAACACTCCAGTGACCGAAGATGTGTTCAGCATTTTAACAGAGAAACACAGAATCCCCGTCCCAATCATGCCAGGTAAAAGGCCAACATCTTTTGGAATGCAAATGGTATCATTTTTAATGGCATATAAATAAAGTGTTACCAAGTACTGCCCCAGAGAATGAGAGAGCGATTTATTGATATTTTTTACGGTTTTACTCAGTGATCAAAATTGTATAGTAACTATTATTATATGTTATTTACTGCTGGGAATAAAGAGAAGCCAAGCAGATGAGAGCACATGGAGTTAAAGCAGGTGGAGAGAATTGTAAATTATACAGTGCATCTGAGTGGCATGCACATCTTTTGAAACCATAATTTAATAGTAATCACATGGTTGTCATGGCACTAAAATATGTTTGTCTTGCACTCGCATCACATTTGCCAGTGGCATCTTGGATGTAATATTTCAATGTATGCGTACTTTTTTCTTGCTCGCTCTAGGTCTACCCATGAAGAACCATGGTAACTACATTGTGAGGCTTGGGAACTTTGTTCGCTGGCTGGGTGAGCAGGCTGAGGAGCTTGGCGTTGAAATGTACCCTGGTTATGCTGCAGCTGAGGTGAGATCTCCACTGAAGCTCTTAAATGTACTGGAGGACACCTATAGACTGCTCCTTTGCTGCTTTAAATGCCAAAAAGCGGTTCACATAATCTGTGTGCAGCGTTAATCCAATGATTCAATTTGATGACGGAACAAATTAGACGTGATGTTGGTGTGTGCTCCCTGCACAGTGGTGGAGAAACTGGCTTAAATATAACACTGCTGCCTGTGCCAAAAATATGTCAGTGTGGCAGAGACGAGAGCCTACAAGCACGTGGTGCTGCATGTTTTGTGCTTGCAATGGAGAAAGAGAAATGAGCTCTGTGTGTGTGTATGTGTGTACGAACAGTAGGCAAGGCAGTGCTACCTCACCATTTTCACACTAAGCTGGCTCACCACAGAAATTTTATAACGACTTCTAATTGAGGTCGTGTGTGATGCCAGTACAAGGTGTACTGGCTTTATGATTACCATGGTCTCTCTTGTGATTCGCTAAGCTCAACAGCCAATTAAGGCTGTTGAAAAAGATGTGACAGAGTCAGTTGTAAGTACAAACAAATGGCATACAAACCTTTTTTTTTTCACTGTATACAAGGATATTGAAATCCTGTGGGAAACGCTTCTATACAATACTGAAACTAACATTACTAAGTATACAATGTTTAGCTGGACTGTGTGTGTATATGATGTGTATAGATAATTTGTCCATTAAACCGTTTATATTTAATGAGTTATGTGCTAAAAAATAATCAAACTGCACATTTTTGAATATACCCATGTCTTTGATTCATGGAAAAACTTATATAGAGCTTAGTATTTCTGCTTTTCTGTAAAGTAAATTGGTGAGAAGTCATAAATTAGCCAAACAAATGCTAAATGTGTTCACATGGTTTGAGAGTCTAACTACCTGATGTTATACTGGGCTGGAAAAGAAGACCATAGTCTAAACGCACTGTATGTATCTGTATGTGTGTTACTTCTGTCTAGGTTTTGTTTCATGAAGATGGAAGTGTAAAAGGAATTGCCACCAATGACGTAGGCATCTCCAAAGATGGCTCACCGAAGGTAAGCTACTGTACAGTAACAATATACACATTTCAGGCCTTTTGAAAAAAAAATGAGGCTTAAACTAACTTAAAAAAAGACCACATGTACTGGTTTTACTCCATCTGCCATTTAGAATTCCCATTAACTGACCTTTATACTGTACTGAAATAAAAATCTTTCATTAGTACATTAGGGATTTCTGTGCATCATTCAGTACATTGTAATTTTTCTAATGGACGTACGAGAGTTTGTGTGTTTTTCTTTTCATTTCCTATGTGATTCTAACATGTTTTGCACATGCACATAAATTGCAGCTCAGTAAACTATCCTCTGTGCGTCTCATTCTTGTGAAAATACATTAATGCATCCTCCTCTTCTCTTCCTTCAGGATGTGTTTGAAAGAGGAATGGAGCTCCATGCTAAGGTCACATTATTTGGGGAGGGCTGTCATGGTCACTTGGCCAAACAGCTTTACAAACAATTCAATCTGCGTGAGAACTGTGAACCCCAAACCTACGCCATTGGCCTGAAAGAGGTAAACAACGTGTGCTGTGTGCAGCAAAGTAATGCTGGCCCCTCTGCTGCTGGCCTGCATTTTCTTCCTCCTAATATGGTTGGACTAGTTGTTTCTAAGGAGAAATGAGTGCACTTGCACTAATACACTGTGGTAAAGTCAAACTTTAACCGTAAAAATTGAATTATATCTTTACGGAAAACAGGCTTCTTGACTTAAAATTGGAAGTTTTTACCACAGCAAGTTGTAGAGTCACCATCCCAACTTGTATTACTCTAGCAATAACTTCAACTTTGAAGTAACCTGTGTTGATCCCAAACATTGTTAGATTTTCTTGTTCATCCATTATCTATAATTACCAGTCATATAAATTTTGAACGATTAATTAAATTAATAAAAAATGTAGATAATAATTAGACAATTATTTGCCGTTCCATTTAATTTGTTAATTTTCATGTCTGATGATAAAGGCACAGAAGGAAAATGTGAACAGAGACCCAGACAGTGCTCTGACCTTGGTACTGCCCTAGAGTGAATTTTATGTTGTTTTGAATGTACTTTTTTGATTAGATTCATAATCTTCCTGCCTGCAGTGATGCCAGTACTGCAAATATTATTGAATTTATGAGGCAAAATGGGAACCTTGGAAACCCGGGATCAATTTGCATCAAAAGAAAAAACTTCTGTGTTTTTTTTGTTTTGTTTTTTTAGACTAAACAATATTTTTACTTTTACTGGGGGGGGAAATGTAGCAACAGTTTGGATTCTGCTGCACTAACCATGAGGATAATTTAATAGCATATTACCTGTTTGCAGCTTAAGGCATTTTTTGACCTAGGCCTATGTTACGGTCCAGGCCTGTGTGGAATTTCCCCATCATGCAAGCACTTGCTTCACTGGGAGGAAGTCAAGTGCTCCCCTTCTGCACCAGTGACACTGCTGCACCCCCCCCCCAGGGACGAATGTGGGTCTGAAAGAGGCATATTATATACATGAGTGTAAATGCTTGTTGAATTTGTCCCCTCTTTCTTTGTTTAGCTTTGGGTGATTGATGAGAAGAAGTGGAGGCCAGGCAGAGTGGAGCACTCTGTGGGTTGGCCCCTTGACAGAAACACCTATGGAGGGTCCTTCCTGTATCACCTGAATGAAGGAGAGCCACTAGTCGCCCTGGGCTTTGTGGTGAGTGCATTCTGACGTATAAACAGAGTTGACAGCTTGATGTGAAGCAGGCAGTAAATAACTGAAGGATTATTGCTGAGCATCAGAATAAGTAGTCATCTCGTGGGCAGGTTTACATTATTACTGTAAAATGAGAAGCCAAAAAAATATCACCACCTTCTGTTGCTTCTTAATACTAACATGCTGAGACTCGGTCCATACCTGACCAGACCTGACCAGACCTGAAAATGCCATTCACTTAGGAAGTGACCATTTAGCCTTACAAGACAAGAATATATGAGAATGGATTATTTTATTCCTATATTGCATAAGGAAAATAAGAAACACCTTGAAAAAGTAATTGTCTAGTTGGCTGTTCAATTGTTCGAATTAAACCAGCAAATCTTTCTCTACCTCAGGTAGGTCTTGACTACACCAACCCTTACCTAAGCCCCTTCAGAGAGTTCCAGCGCTGGAAACACCATCCATTTGTAGCTCCCACTCTGGAGGGAGGCCACAGGATTGCATATGGAGCCAGGGCCCTGAATGAAGGAGGATTACAGGTACGTGTGCTCATTACCTATCGTCAACATCATTAAGGACGATTATAGAGTAAAAAACTTGCTATGTGCACAATAAAACTGAGCAGCAAACAAGCTAAGCATTTGCAGTGACATATAAAATAAATGGCACCATAAAACGGACCTAAATGTCTCAAGATTGTGTTCAGCTACACCACTGGGGAAATCACAAGATGTACTTGCTGTTTTGTTTATGTAATCTAGGAAAGCCCGCTGTGCGTGACTCCATTAAACTGCCCATTTCCCCTAAAGAGGTTGTTAAAATTTAATCCTACTTTGAAAAGAGACTAAAGCTGAAGTGTAGAGTCCAATTTGTTGTTCACATCATATGCATTTTTACGACTCTGAAGTGGTTAGTTACAATACTGAAAATGCAATAGTCAATAAATTCGATGATCTGTCACGTATGCAGTGCTATTCTTATTAGTTAAATATGCTAAGTTTCACTATAGACGACACACAGATCTTTGAATTTTAACTGCCAGTCATTTTAAATATAATGATTTATATCAGTTGTGATTTAAAATGTTTTGACAATGAAACAGATCGAGAAGTACGTGCTGCTCAGTTGGAGATATGAGATAAGTTTTATACACTGTGGATAGTTCCCAGACATCTCTAGCAGACCCACGAGATGCTCAAGGGCTTATACTGGTTGTCCAGGAGGAGCTGGCTGGGGAAAAGGACATTGACTGCCTTGTTTTAACCTGCAGCTCTTGTGACCTGGATTTACAGCAGATCAGCATAGAAATAAAGGCTCACTTAATTGTCATTAGTCATGAGCTTTGGAAGTTGTCCTGTTGGTTGAAAAACACCGACTGCATACTTTTCTTTTAAAAGTAGAAGTAATTATTTGGCATTACGGACATGCTGGTGGCATATTTGCTCCGGATGCAGAACACCTGCCAAATTCTTGGAAGTCCAAATCCAAAAGTTTAAGGTCTTCAAAAGTAGAACACAACAAAGTTTAAAATGAACTCTCTCTTCTCTCTACCCCCCCCCAGTCTGTTCCAAAGCTGACTTTTCCTGGGGGGCTGCTGATTGGCTGCAGCCCTGGTTTCATGAATGTGCCAAAGATCAAAGGCACCCACACAGCTATGAAGAGTGGCATGCTGGCTGCTGAGGCCATTTTCCCCAAAGTCACAGAGGACACGGATTCGGAGACGGCAGGTACCGAGCTAAGAATTACTACTAATCATGATCGTTGCACCAGTTGCTGTCTGTATTTAATTTCAGATAATCCAAGGGCAGTAGTTTACTAAAAAATGGATTAAATCTCTGAACCCAGTCTAAACAGGGTAACACACTAGTGGATGGGAAATTATTTAAAGTTACATGATCACAAACAATACTGCCAAGATGGGTTGCATCAGGTTAAATGTCAGGTGGCAACATTTGCCAGGTATGAAATGGTCAGTCACACTTTTTTATTATTTTTTTATTTTTTTAAATCTAACTCTTCAAAGAAATACAAGAAAACTTAAGAAGTCCAGTGGGAGTAAAATGCTTTGTGCCCAAACTACAGGTGCATCCATCATAAAACTGCAGAATCATTAAATATCTTGTCGGGAACAGTCTGCTTAGAGACACAGCAGTTGCAGGTTGAACTCAATCCAGTGGGAACCTTCTGTAGTGGAGAGTATTAAAAGTTTTTGTCACACTGTAGAGACTTGCAGTGTTTACATCATTTTGTCAGTTCTCTATAGCATAATGACAAAACAGTAGACATTTTTTTGTAGCCTGGGTAAGAATAGTGTAATTACATGGTATTATGCTGCACAGATGCCGTGTTCTGTGTAAGCGTTTGAAGTGATCTGCCTTAAAACTTCCTGACAGTTTGAAAAATAGCAGCAGAGTGTTGTAAAAGCCAGTGTGTAAACCTGACTTTGAAATGTTATTATATAGACTTATTTTCTAATGGGAAATTCTAACCTCCACATTCCCTAGAATGGGTTGAAGTAAAGTCATACTTGTTGAAATCTTTATTTGACAAGCTCAAGACCTTGTGCTGCACTGCAAATGTGCAGAAAAGTAAACATGACAAAAAATGGGATATTAAATGACTTTTCTTTTTCGTAGGACTTCATGTACCCGAGTACGCTGAGGCCCTGAAGAATTCGTGGGTGTGGAAAGAGCTGCACTCGGTGCGAAACATCAGGCCATCGTTCCACAATTACTTTGGCCTGTATGGTGGCATGATCTACACTGGGATTTTCTACTGGATCTTCAAAGGAAAAGAGCCATGGACACTTAAACACTGTGGTGAGTGATTTTCTTGTATGTACAGTGGAGCGGTATAGATTTTCACAGTGTATTGCTGTGCTGCTGCAGAGCAGTCAGCGATGGAAGCACAATACCTGTGTAGCTTCACTTTCTGTGAGATGGGGAAAAGAGAAAAGAAGAGAAAATCCACATCTTGTTACTGCTGTGCTCGATCTGTCTCAGGCCTTGATGCCCACCAGCTGAAACCAGCTAAAGATTGTACTCCAATTGAGTATCCCAAGCCTGACGGCAAGATAAGCTTTGACCTGCTCTCCTCTGTGGCTCTGAGCGGCACCAACCACGAGGGGGACCAGCCCCCCCATCTGACCCTGAAGGATGACAGCATCCCCGTCTCAAGGAACCTGGGAATATTCGATGGACCTGAGCAGCGCTTCTGCCCAGCAGGTAACATCGCTGAAGAGCATCACCTGTACATTTTGTCAGTGTGTAGCTATTGTACTTTCATTTTTGTGGCACATAGTTTGACATGATATACATTAGTTACACATATATCAGGGCTCATATTAAATGGCTCATATGCTCTCATATATAGAGTTAGAATTCCTGTAAGATTTCAGCAGGGTGTCAGAACGCTTTGGAGCAGTCTGGGGTAGCTTTTTGGAATTTTACTCTCAAGGAC
Source organism: Channa argus (assembly GCF_033026475.1). Classification (NCBI taxonomy): domain Eukaryota; kingdom Metazoa; phylum Chordata; class Actinopteri; order Anabantiformes; family Channidae; genus Channa; species Channa argus. The sequence goes on from NC_090206.1 coordinate 22,090,414, forward strand.
AGTAAAGTGTTTCTGCACAATGCTTTTTGTTCTATTGTCCAATCAGATGAAGTGAAAGACCCAGATTACCAAAGTATCCTGATTATTATGCTAAAATAAGCCATGAAGCAACAAGGATCCAGGCAAATCTTCTGGAGAAGCCTCTCTCCTTTCTCTCTCATAAAATCCACATGGATCTCTCATTCTGTGTTCAGCGTAGTTGAAAGCAGCCTTTCATTGTCAACTATGGACAGGTTCCCTCCACCTGTCCATTATGCAGGTGTTTAGAAAAATGATAAATGTTTAGAGATGTTTAGATAACCACCGGTCTTTACTTTAACGGATAGGCAAAGGACAGGGATTCAGTAGTTGCCTAGTAACCGTAAAATAAAAAGCATTTTGTCAGATTAGAGCCTTTCAACATAGAAAGGCAGAGCAGTTAAGATTTTTTTTAAACTTGTAGCATGTCCTGTTTGATTAGGCCCTAAGGCTTTTTTTCGATTTTTTTTTTCTGCTGTCATACAGGCCAAACACATTACACAAGAACATTATTATTTTATCAGATTAATGGGGGACAGGGTGTTTAAAAAAAGGGAATTAAATCATTAAATAAATCAATTAAATCATTAGCCCGTTTTTGAAATTGTTGGCAGGTTTCTGTTCACTCAGTAATGATCAATTATTACTTTAGCACCACAGTTAAGGGGTCAAAAGAACATATCGATCTACAAGTGTTTAAAGAAGTTTGTCATTTCCCAGAAATGAGATACAAAATAATGCATTAGCTGACTTATATCCTGAAATGAGGTTTTTTTGTTTGTTTGTTTTTTGGAGAAAGCAGTAGCAATGTTTCCACCCTCTCACTGCCCCAGGTGTTTATCAGAGGTCTCCACAGAAATGACAGGATGACTTTTACACATAAAAACTTGTATTAGAGCCACAACCTTTGTTTAAAACCAACATGTCTCACGCAACACAGCAGAAAAATGAGGTGGCATTTCTATCAGTGCTGCAGTGTGTTTATTGAGGCCAGCAGAATTTGCCGTCTCTGGTTATTCGGTGTGTTTATCTAATTTCCAGTGCAGCATTTATGACTGAAAAGCTAATTTCCTTAGGTTAATCACTGTACTAATTCATTATATGCGTAGCATCGTTTGTACTGTTGGGAGGCGCAATAAAGCAGAACACGATGAACTAGTTGACTAGTGACAAATTTATTTTACATTTTTGTGCTACTGCTTGGTATTATCATTCCTTTACAACCTGCTAAATGTAAAAAAATAAAGCCATAGAAATGCTGCAAAACATAGAATGTTTGACTAAAACCATAACTTCACTTGTTTTCTAAATGAATGGTATTGTCCACAATCTCCATCGAGACACTGAAATAACGAATGACCAAAGTCATCATTGTAACTTTTCAACAGCACCGATCCCAGTTCTAAGATTCCAGAACATCTTGGATTTTGCCTTGTCGAGCTTTAACCGTAAACTTCCTCCCACAGACCTTTGAGCTGCTTTTTATATCCAGGCTATAAACTCCAATTCACAGAAGTGACTGAAAATTTAAAAAGCCTCCTAAAAATCACTTTCCATTAAAGATTGTTAACACCTGAGTACTGCAGTGGGCATCAACAGTCTGAGCTACATTTCAGCTGTAAACCATTGTAAAAGTTTTTTTAGACGTGTCCATTGATCCATGGATCCAGAGAGTTCAAAACCATGTGTTGCTATAAGCGTCTGCTAAAAGTTTTTCATGTTCCTTTTCACTGATCATCTTCTAAACCAAAAAAGAAGCCCGTGACAGAAAGTGAAACACAAATTTCAGTGAAACATGAGTTTGTTTTCTAACCAGTTCTTTCTGACACCCCCAGGTGTGTACGAGTACGTTCCTCTTGAAACTGGAGATGGGATGAGATTGCAGATAAACGCTCAGAACTGTGTCCATTGTAAGACATGTGATATCAAGGACCCAAGCCAAAACATCAACTGGGTTGTGCCTGAGGGCGGCGGTGGTCCAGCATACAATGGAATGTAAATGTGAAGGTTATTTCTTTTCTTTTTTTTACCTTTTTGTGTAAGATTACACAGTGCTTATCAGTGAATGGCATTATTGCCTATATGGAACTGAACATTTCCATATAGCTGTTTTTAGGGTACGGAAAAATACCCCAAAAAGATTTTAGAAAACTGTATTTAATAATACAGGTTTATTAAATTAAGAATGTGGCCCAGGGGATATGAAACCCATTCACAATACAGGACCATATGACACTGAAGTGAAAAGCAGTTTTGTAGTTTACTGTATTGTTGTAGCTGTAATATCCACAATATGGGCATTTAAAGCTGTTTAGAAGTCACATTGATGACAGTATTGTACATAATACCTCAGTAATGAATAAAGAACACCTGACAGTTTTCCTTTTTAAATTTATTGACCTTTGAAAAACAAATGACAATAAAAACGAATGTACTGTCTCATAATACAGGTACAACTCTTAAAGCCCTGAAACAAAGACCAGACATCCAAATCTGTTGGAACAGTGAAGATAGGTCAAATCTTAAGACAGTTATTCCTCAGTAACAATACACACAGTGACAAATGTGCGTGCTGGAAAACCCATTTACAGATTTTCTCATAGTTACAGGCTCCTTTGTATGTGCGGCTTTCCCTTTAGCGAGGACGTGAATACTGAGACGCAATATTCACGCAAACATTTTGGCATAGATTTTCTTCTCTTTCTCCTTTTCCTCTTGGATTTTCAGTTGGACTCTCTTCATTTCACTGCTGATAGCTGCAAAATAAGAAATTGGTTTCACTTAGTTTTTCAAAAATAAAAAAAAAACTCAACAAGTAAATTGATAAAACAAATCCTATTATGCTGTTTTAGTTTGGACTGGATCATTCACCTTGAATGTTAAGGTTTCAAACTTTGATTTTGGTCCCTGTGTGTCCACTTTGGCATATTTGTGTCTTTCTGCACAATATCAGTTGCACTCTAAAGACAGGCTGCTCCTGAAGGCACAGGGAGAGCATGACGCGCACTGATAGCTCTTATCTTGTAGCCAGCAGCCAATAAACTGCAGCTTAAAATATCAAAAGAGCATTACAACACTGTCAAAAGCTGGGAAAAGCTGCAGATTTGCAGAAAGCCAGATTCCACTGAATGAACGCGAGCTTTTACACGTTTCTTCGGGTCAAACCAGTGCAGGTATAATGGAAGAATGTTCACAAACTAAAACCTCTTTGTTGTGCACGTAAGCATATCTTACTTTTGCAAAAGAATACACATACTCATAACTGTTCATATTGTCTCATGCAAACATAATCACTCATCTTTCCGTCGCCTTAATAATGGAAAAAAAGAGTGAAGCCAATTAACTAATTATTACGGAGTTTTTCCCATAAATTTCAGTTAGGAGAAGGAAAAAAAAAACCACATTGTTTTTCCTGACTCCTGGAGTATTTTTCTTAATGATGAATTGCCCACCTTTGTCTTCTGGAGTTATTTCCTGAGCTTTCTTCAAATCAGCCTGTCAGGCAAGAAGCACGGAATCAGTTTGGTAAATCAAACAATGCATTTTCCGATTAATCTAAACAAGTCATGTAGGAGGAATAAATAAGAACTTCCATCTGCCAAATGGCCACTACAACAAAAGAGTGTTTCTATTCCACTGAACAATTTCATCAAATACACAGTATAAACAACATTCCTGTGTTGCTAACACTATGCAAAAAAAGTAACAATGGAAATTACTGTCAAATGTAAACTTTTTACAAATTCAAATGATTTTTGTTTTTTAATATTTGCCCATTATGAATTGGATGATTTGCAAATGATTGCTTTCTTTTGTTGATTACAGTTTATACAACATCCCGTGTTTACTTTAGTCTCTTAAAGACTTTAATTTCTCAACGTTACTTTAGAAGACGTTACCATGGCTTTGCTGTATTCCTTTAGCCCCTGCCAGGCCTGGGCCCTCCGGAAAAGTGCCTTAGTGTTTGCTTTGTCCAGCTGTAAAGCCTGTAACACAAAAGTAATATACAAAAAAATTGAAATGGTTTAGTTACTGCATGTAAATTTATTTAGGTTTGCATTTGTATTCTGTAATATTCTGCAGTAATCAAGTAGGATTGGTGAAAACTAACATTTACCCAAGCATGTTTACTTAAAGTATACTTAACATATGTGTGTATTGACAGTAACTTAAATTAATTTTTCAACTGATAGTTTTGCAACCTCGATAAAACCTCTAGGAAGTCACCACTCCTGGCCAAGTAATAGTCTGATACACAGCCACCCATCTAAATCACTACATGTCATTTTTACACCTTTATACATTTCCCAACAGTTTTCCAGAGGTTGGAGAGTATAACGTTTCAGAAAATGACAATACCAACAGTACGCATGTACTTGTTAAAAGGTATAAGTATGTTGTGGATTTTTATCAGAACACAAACACTAATTATCACACAAGCTAAGGTGGAGGTGTAATAACAATCTTCCCCTCCTAAACATAGTTGTAGCTATTTGAAAGTTACCCTCAGCCTCCCACAAACAAACTGGAAAACTCAAACTTACACATCCTACACACTGTCCTATTTTAAATAATATATCTTAAATCATTTCAATTTACAATAATGGCCATACAGCATTCTGAAAAATACCTGTAGCCAGACAAAGAGAGTCATAGCTCTGTTGAGCCTAGTTTTCCCTCAACTCCCAGCAGCAATAAGTTTCTTTACAAATACATTGTAATAAATTAACCAGACCCACCCCACAATCAGCATCTACAGCAGCTCTAAAATCATTTACGGTGTAAAACATCTAGCTAAGTTCAACTATTGCTTCATCTAAACCATCAACATGTCTGCGACTCCATCACAACTAGATGCTTTACCATTAACAGTCCATATTAGATTTGATCAACGTGTCTTTATTAACAGGCTATGTAGAAAGGCTTTATAAGGTCGGTGTCATTGACCCTCTCTTTAAATAACTTTCCCTCGATCCACGTGTTTCAGCAGTTTGGTCACCACCTGCCCAGGAATAACTTGTTTGAAGACTTCCAGTCAGGGTTTAGAGTGAAGAAACTAGAAACTAGTGAAGAAACAGCACTGTTTACTGTCACTAACCATCTTCTTTTAGCTTCAGACAACAGTCTCATCTCTATCCTTGTCCTGTTACATTTTAGTGCTGCATATGACACCACTGACCACAACATTTTACTACAGAGACTGGAACATGCCATTGGGATTAAAAGGAAAAACACTAGGTTTGTTTAAAATCCATCAGATTTGAACGTTTTCATGTTAGTGAGGAATATTACAAGGAGGCAAACGTTAATTGTGGACTGTTTACATTTTATTTTGACATTAGGAAAACCTCCACCAATTTCCATTGCTATGCAGATCTCATCCAGCTATATTTGTCTATGAAACCAGACAAAAACAAGTCAATTAAACATCAAACATGCCTAAAAGACAAAGGCCTAAATGTCCTGTAATTTCCCATTTCAGAAAAAACCACACTTATTGTATAAAAATATCAGCTGTGCAATCTAAGACGAGCTTTGGCCTCCACTACTATTGTAAAGAACCTTGGAGTTCCCAGAATTCTTCAAAACATCAATATGTCCTCAGCTCTTCCCCTCTCCCATCTCTTCATACATGTTTATACATCATCATTGACATTAACTATGTGTCTTCCTTCTTCTAAGTGCTGCTTCTCTTGTCTTTGAAGCTGTGTGTCTCTCTTCTCTTACCACTCTCCACTCACCCCAACCAGTCACAGCAGATGACTGCCCACCCTTAGCCTAATTCTGTCACAGGATTCTTCCATTACAGGGCGTTTTTCCTCTTCATCATCACTTTTGTGCTTGCTTAAGGGGTATGCGTTGGTTTTTCTCTATAACTCTGTATGGGCTTGACTTAATTTAGTAAAGTGCCTAGACATGATTTTGTTGTGAATTACAACTATAGGAATACAATTTAAACGAATTCTGCATATGTCACCTCATCGCAATTGTCTAGAGCATCCTGCCATAGCTGCATCTTCAGCTTGCAAGCTGCTGTGTTGAGGTAGCAACTGAGTGCTATAGGCTCCAGCTTCTGCTCCACTGCCTCTTCCAGCTCATCTCCACCCACCTCCAAATACCTACAGAAGAAAAATAAAAGAGGAAAATAAAAAAAAAAACTCGCTTGTTGTTGAATCTGCAGCCAGTGGGGGCTTTTGTTTATCAAAGTAAAAGGATGGATGGATGCGGTCTGGGTTTCAGAATCGTTACAGCCCAACTGTTCAAAGTGTAGCAGCTGGCCCTGTCACTCAGAAGCCACATGGCTCCATAGCAAAGAATCCTCAAGTTAACACAGTTCAAATAAATAAGTCACCACTGATGAGGTACTGAAAACAACCACCGGCGAAATATCGTTCCCTGTTCATAAACATTGTTACTTTACTGTAAACTCTGAAAGTGACAGAATCTTTATTTTTCATGTTTCTGGCAGTTTATTCTTTCAATATGTGATCATAACTTTAAGACAATACCTTTTTTAAAAATGTGCCCTGGGAATACAATTTCTGGGAATACAAGTGTACAACCCTGAATATAAGCGCACAACCAGCCCTTAACACATAAGCCACAAATAATAATTTCAAATTTAATACTGAGTGTAGTAATTGGACAATGTACGTAGATTATATGAGCTAATGCATTTTGTTTGGTTGGCTGCAATTAAAGTGTGCTTCACAAATTTGTGCTTAATAAAAGTGAATGATGACTCAAAGAAAATCACACAAATGACTTCTGTACCGTACCTGAGGGCTTTGCTGTATTTGTTGACAGCACCTATCCAGTCTTGATTCTTAAAAAGCTTGTTTCCAATATTCTTCACATCCTCCGCGACAGAAAGGACCTTATCAACCTGAAATAAATAACACAAATGATACTTAATCCTCTTCTATTCTCAAACATATCGCTCATCTAAAAGTAAACAGTGTCCTTTTTTTTTTTTTTTTTTTTTGCATGTCTGTAGAGGATTTCTCATGGATATAACTGAGTGCACAGTCAGGTCTGAGAAAAGAAGGACATTGCTTAAATAAAGCGGGCAGGAAAGTAATTTAGACAATCGGACAAGCGGTAAAAGTTTATACTATACAAACTCATCTTTTCGAGCTAGTTTCCAAATGTCAGTTGTAATGCATCATTCCTCATTTGGAGGACGAGTACTTTTAGCTGGTTGTGTTAGTAACTTCTTTTTCTCTGCTTTCAGTGTTTGCTACACTAAGCTTGTATTGATATTGAAATTCGTACCGATCCTCTCGTCTGACTTAAAATAAGACGGCGAATGGGCACATTTGCCAAAATGCCAGATGGGTCCTCTAGCTGCCCAAGGAGCAGCATGATGCTACCTGGCAAAGTTCACTTGTGTCCTTGAAGATCAAAGTCCTCACTGATACTTACATCTTTAAAGTCGATGTCGGAGTCCTCTGGGAAATCTGGGTGCATGTCCCCTGACCCATCGTTTGGTGCAACGCCCCAGCTATCTCCATCCTTATGCTCACCACAGTCTGCTATGACACATGGCTACAAAAGTAGACATCAGAAGAAATTTCAGATATACGTCAGGTGTAGCACAGAAAATTTCCAAAGGTCAGCTGCAGTGATTTTTCCAAATGCATATCATCCAAACAACCTATGCGTAGGAGCTGGGATTAACATTTCTTTTAAAAAGGTGCAAACCTATAAATCCACTATTTTAGAAAAGGAAAAAAAAAAAAGCAAGAATAAATGTTCAAAGAAATACTAATCAAAAGGTATAAAGTTATCACAACGTTGTTGCTGATGTAACTCCGGAGAACTGCTGCTGCCATTAAAGTGACAGCAGAGGAAGTAATAATCGTGATCTCTCAGTGTGCAATGGATTGCAAAGCCCTAATTTAAAGAGAGAACCTAGCATCTGAAAGCAACATCACTGTCACTAAAGTAGTGAAGCATGTACTACTACAGACTACACTGACACTTTTTTAAAAGACAACTTGGTGAAACTGAAAATGCATTATTTTGGAATTGAACAAAAAAAATGAAATACAAATCCTTACCTTTACTGGGGCATCCTCTTTTGTTTCAATGGACTCCAACATTTTTACAACCCCCATCCCTCTTAACACCTGCCCGAAGACCACATGCTTTCCATCCAAGTGCGGCGTAGGGACTGTAGTGATGAAGAATTGTGAGCCGTTGGTGTTGGGTCCGGCATTGGCCATGCTTAGCAGACCCACCCTGTCATGCTACGTGGAAAAAAGAAGATAAGTCATTATAAAGAGAAAGGACAGCAGTACCACCTCCCACAAAGGAACGTGGCACATCTGATAAAAACTACGATCATTTTAATCCAATTCACCCACAACAGGGATGCCCTGAGACAATCCTAAAAATAAACTAGTATATTCTTGAGCAGATTTTGTCCTTAAGACATTTTGCCTCTAATGTAGTAGTATGTCCCAACAATCTGATGGTTGACCCTTGCAAATCCCCTCCAGTTGAGTCATACAATGATAATTGTGTTGAAAAGCAGATATCATTACCTTGTAGTAGAAGTTTTCATCCTCAAACTTCTCCCCATAGATGCTCTCTCCACCGGTGCCATTGTGGTTAGAGAAGTCGCCTCCTTGAATCATGAACTCCTTGATGACTACCAAAAAAATGTGAAGTTGAATTACATTTCCTGACCAACCAGCCTGACCTTTAATAGTGCTTTAGACTCAAATGTAGAAAGAACTCAAAGAACCTATTAAAACCCACATACTTAGTTTGCATCTTAAATCATAATCATTCTCATGACTGTGGCTTTTATTTTACAGCGTTAAACAGCCGACTATTACCAGTCTGTTTAAATAGTCTTTAGTTGCAACAATTTCTCAGCTGTCTGTGTAGTGTTTTTGTATATTGAATTATTGTCTATAATTACAGACCATGATCACCTCAACATTTTCTTCATCACCAATTTAGGACAGAGCCAGGTATTTAACATTTGTACAGATTTCAATGAAGTGAAGATAAATACATGGTACTTTTTAGAAAGGTGTTTGGTACGTAAGCAACTACCGTTGACTTCCAGGTGTCATGCCAAAATGAAAGTGATCACAGTCCTTTTGTGTGCAGATGTGATTGCTATTTACTTCGGTGGAAAGGGCATCCTTTAAAGTGCAGAGGTTTCCCAGTGGATTTGCCAATGCCTTTCTCTCCGGTGCAGAGCGCCCTGAAGTTCTCAGCAGTCTTGGGAGTAATGTCAGCAAAGAGCTCCAAAACTATTCGCCCAGCTGTGAACATAAAGATATTTGTTAGAACTCTACCGAACTCTAAACTACCTATGACATAATCTACCAAGATGTTCAACTCAGATAAAAGTATTTTATGTTACTAAATAATAGAACAGTGACGCAGGAGATAGGTTACAATAGAAGCAATAGAAAAACCCTGTCGGGGCTACATCTAAGTTACCACTGTGTTTTAATTTTATGAATTCATTTTATTAGTTATTCAATCAATTAATGCATTCCATAAATTTGACTTAATACATGGATGACAGCGACTTGAGGCTAATAACTAACGTACATTTACAAGTATGGACGTTAATAGACAACACAACTACACGTGGTTGATCGCTTCATTCATAAGGCATGAAACACGCTCTGTGACTAATCATTTATCTGACTAAAAGAGTGTTCACAATAAATGTAAGTAAACTATTACACGTGCAAACCTGCTCTGCGTTACAGTAACGTTAATTCAATCCCTTTCTAGAAGTTACCAGAAAGGGCTAAGGTTAGAACAATGCTAACGGTGCGAACCGGCCACACATAGCAGCTAGCTGACCTCTTTCTCCATCGATGTCTACATCGAAGAAGACACGGGGGTTTTCGGGTTTTGAAGGCCTTTCAGAGGGTATTGGGTTCGACATTTTCAGAACAACGAGATGTAAGACTTGATTCCGCTAACTAAGCTAACCACCCGGGCGACGCACTGAAGCGGGTTCAACCAGTGAAGAAGCATGAAAAGGAAGCAAGTTCCTGTTGGAAACTTCAAAGTAAAACCCTACTGACGACATAATTGTGCAACGGCCATAGACGGCGTTAAAAACGATAGTTGCTTCCGGGGCCCTTTCTCGGCTTCCGTACTATACCAGTATTACAATAAAAAATAATTTTAAGTGGCTGAGTAAAGATAAAAAACGGATTTAAAAAAGGTTATTTATAACGTATATATAACATGGGGGTTACAAAACATAAGAACATGAATAACACTGATAAAAAAAAAAAATACTCCAATGCATAAAATCTGACGTCATCAAGACGCGGGCGCACCTTCGTGTTTTTTTTAAGTGTAAAGTTTGCCCTTTACAGGTAATGTCAGGATCAGTTAATCAGCATAAATCCGTACACTTCACTAGTGGAACAGCACTAGGAAATCCCCAAATGTCACCGAAAGAGGAGCTGTACAGATGCAGTCACTACTGATCTCAGTGTGACAATTTCTTCATCACTATGTGAGATTTACTGGGGGTACTCAGACTGGGGCACATCCTCAAAATAGGGTGGCACATTTTGGGGACAGATAAAGATCCATCCTGTGGAGGGTTAGTCTGCCTGGTTGCCACACAATTCTAAAATTCAGGGTCGGGGCTGGTTGGAGCCTAGCAGGGTGCAACCTGGACAGGTCAACACAGACGGACACTCTCACATTCACATGCATGTGTTTGGACTGTTGGGGGAAACCGGAGTACACGGAGGAAACCCACACAAATACAGGGAGAACACGCTAACTCCACACAGAAAGGACAAAGCTGTTCAGGGATTCAAACAGGGGACCTTTTAGCTGTAAGGATGCAGCGCTAAGCAGTTAGCTTAGCCTCTGTGCTGCCTAAAATAAATTGACATTGACAACATAACCACCTGTGATAATAAAATATTTAGACATTCATTAGTTCACAATTACAGTGTAACTAAATAGTGAAATGTTTGAATTTAAATACTAACTCACTTTGCCTGATGTTAGCTGTGGCTACATAACACAAAAGGTGATGCCTGAACCTTGATGATGTCAGGTTTTATTCAGTATTCTTAAGTTCAATTGAATAAATTTGGTTTTAAATGTAAATGAGTTGAATTTAATATTATTGAGTTTCATTCATTTTTATATTTCTGGTGATGTATGAGGAGAAGAATAAAGGCAGGAAAAAGAAAGATGAACATTTAATTTGATGAATCAGCTAAGTAATAAAATAATAAAATACAGAGAGGGGGCTGGTAGCATGTCTGAAATATTCTATCACACATCCAGAACTAAATAGCAGCCCATGCCAAACAGTAAATCATAGGCCAATGCACATTTTCCAGACCTTTCATTGAAAAACTGTTTACATATGACCAGAGTAAAATCTGACAAAAGCAATTGAAATAAATCGCAATCATCACAATAGTGCAAAAAAACATACATTGCTATTAAATAGACATGTGTTTATACAAATACATCACAGTATAAAAAGCACATTTACATAATAAAATAAATGGTGGTGATCTTTGTCTTCTGTGATACTGGCATGTTAGGAAGCTCTGGTCATTTGCACCATTTTTTTGCAAAGCTCCAACACATCCAAAGATAGTAAAGGGTTAGACACCTCTGTAGAAAGGCAGATCCTTGATTGTACGGTACAAAGATTTGGGATTTGAATTCTCATTAACAACAGAATAGATCACCATATCATATTCATAAATCATTTGTATAATGAACACAGTCTGAATCTAACACCTTTTCCCTCATGACGTCTCTTGCTTTTTTATTCACAAAATACTGGACAGCTACTGCAGGAGTGGAGTTGCCATGACTCACCTTCCAGTTAATCACACCTGAATATGTCTGCTCTGACATATATCATGGATAATTATACTTCTTGAGGTCTCTTATATTGTTATTCAGATAAAACAGAAATTAAATTCATAAACAGATTCTCTCTGTTATGATGGTTCACGAGCACATAAAAGTTAGCTTCAGGTATCAGAAACCAAAAAGGTTGGTGAACGACTTAATTAGACCAATGGGGAAATAATGACGAAGCTGTTTCTAACTACAGATCCAAACCACCTCAGATGTCCCTGAACTCACACCAACCTCCTGTGAATTCACTGCTGGATTATGAAGCTTGTGCTGCCGGCCTCCACTCTGGCTGAATGTCGGGCACAATCAGTCTCGAAAGAAAAAAAACAAAAAAACATCACGTTGTAAGTTATCAGATTGAGGGGCATCCTGTTACAGTGATTGTGTTACAAGCAAATAGCAGCCGACCCCTAGAAAGTGGTATATTTGTGACTGAAAATCAGTGGTTTCGCTTGTGGTAAACAATCATTACAGTTATCTACCCCAGACATAAGTGGGTATGATTGCTTTAGCCATGGGGAAGGATTACCAGTTGCTTCTCGCACAGGAATCATAAGTCTGTATCTGCGACACTTGACCTGCGATGGACAGATATCACCGGTATTTGTGGGGGAATAACCTTCAGTTCATGAAAGCAATGCCTTATATGACATGTCATAGCAGATTGCTAGAACATTGGCAAAAAGACCTACTCAATACTTGGATGGTGTGAAAAATGAAACTTTTGAAACGTCAACACGTTACAGGGATTAAACGGAGTTTAATCAAACTTGATGCATGCATCTCATTAACAGGCAGGTCCTCCAGCTGTTGTGCGTGGCGGAATGCCACCTGCTCTTAACTCTGTCTCTATGAAACTTATTGTGTTGACTTGCTGTGAGTCATCCATCATGTTCTGGGAGGAAACAAATATGAAGCCGTCAGAGGCCACAAGAGATGGTGGAGGAAATGAATCAGACTGTCAACTGACATCACTCATCTACATTTACACCTTGCTGGGTGTGTTATTTTTACTGCATATTAAATGGTCACCTTTCAGAGAGGTTCTGATTGGTTTCTTCCGTCACATCTTACACATTTTTAGTTTCTGTGTTTTAAAGCCCTGTATACGGAGCTTGTTATTAAAATCAGCAGTTTACTAGTAGCGGTATTTCCTGTATGTACAGTATACTGGCTGGGAGGTTTGATTACCTTAGGGAAGGACACTGACAATATTTTCTGTATTATTTGTGACCCAGCTCGTGGATCTATGTCAGGCCACAAGTGGATTGGTTCTTCTTACAATGTCAGCCTAAGGAAAAAAAAACATTCAAACCACCTCAAAGGGCTGAATGATGTTGCCTAGACTAGCTTTTTGTTAGCAATATAACAGCTGTGAATCCTCCTTCAAACACAATCAGGGTATTATCGTGAGACAAGCTGGATCCCATGAGCTGCTGATACATTCCTGAACAAACATCTACGAAATCCTTGAAGCGTGTCTTTTCGCAGTAGGGATCCTACATCGTAGTGTTTCAGGTGGCTAAACTGGGTGTGGTTGCATGGAACCACAAACATGAGCGTGATCTGTGATGCAGTGTCAAATGTTTGCCATGTTTGCATATCGCTGGGCACATTATCAAAGTTTACTTGGAAAACGTACTTTCTTTTAATCACAAAGTACGTATTTCCACATGCTAACTTTGTTGGGTCTCATGTTTCTCGGTTTTTTAATTGAAATATTGTATTTACTGGATACCTGAATATGATCCAGTGCTATTTAATCAATCCAGTACTATGTTAGAATAATATGTTTCTTTTTGTGTTATACAGAATACAGCACAAACATTTTCTAACCCGTGAAAATGTTGCTCACATCAGAAGTGCTCACTGTGTTCTTATCCCCTCGACAGACGTACAATATTAATTCCTCTATTGTTATGTGTTTTTGTATTGCGGCTGCTGGCTGAGCATCAGTAGAAAAGGCTGTTTTTCTTGCTTCTAGGAAACGGGTCATTCCACACTTCTGGGCAGTTGTGAGATAATAACAAACCATTTCCACAAATGTGCCAGGCTGTTAGCTGCAATAACCAACCCTGCACTCACGTGTGAAAACCTCCTGGACAGGGAACACTCGTCCAATTCAATCTGCCTCATAAATCTCAAAATGTGTCACCCTGCCTAGTCTCTGCATGCTTGTCTGTCTGTTCACTATCCCGTTTTATTCTGTCACAATGTCAATGTAGTTTTCCCTGATTTATTTTGTCTTGATTGTTAATGTGTCCCAATATGTCATTGCTGGCATTAGTTTCTTCTTTATAGACTTAAGACTGTGTGGGTTAACATGGTCTACACTACACTTTGGGGCTTTGGATGGTTTTCTTGCCTTTGTTATTTAATGGGTAACAGATTGGCTAACACTGAGGCAGTGACTTAGATGAATGTACAACATCTGCAACAAGAATAAATGTCAATAACCTCAGAGTCTTGCTCCCATGAGACTGTAATTCTCATTAGAAACCAGAAAACAAAGTAACTGAATAAATGAAAACTAGGGAACAATGAAAATGAGCAACATAAAATGTGTCACTGAGGTATTGAACCAGCATGCTGACAGATTCATAATGTCTCTGAGACTCACAGCTACTCCTGCAATTACACATAATGTCTGTGTCAAAGCTAATTCTGTTTTTAGAAGTTGGAAAACTTTCAGGCAAAAGAGAAGGTGAGTTTAGCCCACACGAACATTAGCCTAATGTAACAGTTAGATGAATAATTTTGTGACTCCTATAGAAAACACTGTTTTCACAGGTTGGTTGGAGGTTAGTCAAATTATTCTTCAGTAGATGATCTTTTGACCACAGTATAAACCACAGCATTATCCCTTCCTGTTTTGATAATAGTAGTGCAGTGGTTGCATGTTCAAATGAGGGGACTGTCAAGGCTTTAGCAACTGATTACATCATTTACAAATATTTCAGTGGCCTATTGTGCCTTTCAAGTATCTGCATTTAGTGCTGCTTTAGGTTTCCCTAAATCTGTGGTTGCTGTTCCTGAATGCCTGCCACAAGTGGGACAACCTTTTACCAAGCGATTGACACTGGAGGAAAGGTCAGCTTGTTGCTTATTTGTATCCTTCTGTTTATATGAATCTGATGGTAAAGTCACGGGGAAAAGAGAAAGCTAAACAGAGCCACCAATTTCCATTCAGCATCTCTTCCATCGAGAAAACTTGATGTATGAGTTTCTTTAGTATACGGGTATTTACTGTTAAAGCTTGTTGAGGAAGTAATGTTGTTGATTGTAATTTGCAATATTTAAGCGCAGAGCATTTGGTAATGTTAGTATGTTTGTCGGCAGTGCAATTTTATCCATGTCTCTCTGGCTGATTTAGTGTCTAGAGCTGTATGTTCCCGCAAATGTGGAAGTGTTGCATTATGAATGGGTAAGCAGATAACCCACAATGTGGTCACTCAACACTGTGCAAACCTGAGATGTTCTCACTTATCCCTCAGACACAGCACATGAGTGTAACACAATCCTGTACAATGGAAACAAAAGACATTCAGCATGTGCAGACTTACTATTAGTTCTGAAACCTGTGAGCCACTTTGTCCTCCAGCGCTGTCCATATCTCTGTTTTCTGTTAATAAGATAAAGAACTGAGTAGTTTAATTATAGCTGCTGTACTTGAAAGGCTGTTCCGGCATAACATCTTAAGCTATTTCTCAAAGTCATGCTCAGCATAACTTTGTGGCACCTTACCTGAAGGGTGATGCTTCTACATACTCATTTGCATAAGCTGCACACAGTGAGTTTTACCTTGATTTGCATATTGCTGAGCAGCGTCCCACTGTTCAACAGCTGGTTATACCGCCAGCCCCAGCCAACCTCACCCACGTGGCTCTTCCTGGGCATGGGAAGGGGGGCCTGAGGTGCAGCTCGGAACAAGTAACTGAGGTCACCAGTGGCCTCAGGTGATGAGGCACCCACACCGATGTGCTGGCTGAAATAATTTAATCTTGGCCTGTAGTCTCCAATTCCATCTGGACCTTGTTTAAAAAAAATCAAGTGATAAAAAATTCAGGCCGCGATAAAATATAACCCTAATCTTTAAAATCCAGATTGTTTGGACATGTGTGTATAATATTTTCTTGGCATGAAATACATTTTAATATGTAATGGTGATGCAATATTAACAGCAAACATTGAGGAAAACAGAAAATATTATCAATATGAGTAAAGTCAGTAAATACAGTAAATAGAGGCTGTTGTAATGAATACAACAGAACTGAAAGAAACTTAAAAAGTTGGAAACTGTTGATGCAGGGTTTGACATTTTAAAAGATGAATGTATTTCAGAGCGTGCGTTCTCTTCAGTGTTACTTTTTGAATGTATTGACTGTGACTGCCTGAGAATTAACAGTAATGATATCCTCATCTTTATTATCATTCGCACTTCCGTGTTCCGTGCTTATTTGGCGCCCAACTACTTCGGCATACCTTTAGCTTGAAACACCGTTAAAACTGCACAACGTTGAGCTACACAGCTTTTTAATATCTTTTGTACTTTTTAAGATTTTTATACTTTTCAAAATTGATGACATCATCAATGACATAATTGCCTTTATCCCCTTTTAAGTTTTTAAGGGTAACTAGCCTGGAAGTTTGCCTAAACGATATACGTATATGGAAGCAACAATTCAGCAAAAACAGTTGAGCTTTTTGCAGCTTTGCTTGGAAAGTCTTTTCAGCTCCTCGGATGTATTCAAGAGTTCCCTGTGAAATTGCAAAACACAGACAAAACACAATAATAACAGATATTTATTTATATTTTGTATTTCATTGTGATATTTTTGCACATAGCAATGTAGATAGTCTAATGCAAAAGTACTGAACGAAAACTAATCTACATCAGCATGTTCTAATGCACAAAGAATGAGATATTGTAGAACTTCACCCTGACATGCATTAGTACTGAAAGGCAGATATAAAAATATGTCAGCTTGCTTCTAGCCCAGGTTACAGTGCCATCAAGTGTCCAGTCTCACTAAGACGTATATTTACTTAGACACTGTATAATTATTGCACATTGCTTTAATGTCCTTAGCATCATCTGACATGTCTGACAAAATATACATTTACACAAATTAGCTATATTGTTAGTGATAACAGTAAGTTCATATTGCAGCTACAAAAACAGCGACATTGCTTTAATTTAAATTGCAGCATTTAGTAATTGCACCCCATTGAATGACATAAGAGCAGTAGGCTACATTCTTCTCCCACCTGTAAAAAGGATCCTTTGTCCATGCTGGTGTCCCTCTGCAGCTTTTGCTTTGTTCTGCGTCATTATTACTGCTACTATGTTTGGATCTGTTGAAGGTTAGAAACACTCATATAATGAGCACCCTTAGGTGACAACTTGAGCCCAGCTGTGTGCTCTGCTCTGTCCGTGGGGTTATGGTTGGTTGTCATGCAACCACTGGTTGTCATGGCATCAGTGGTTGTGGCCTAGTCTGATCCTAAAAGCTGGAGATGTTTCTGCCACTGGAGCATGTCGATTTACTATCCAACATTATCCAGCAACACATTATAAAAAAATTAACATAGAAGCAGAAATCTATTTTTTTAATTGTAATGATTGAGGAACATTTTAGTATTCCTATTTTTTCCCTGCATATTCTTTTTAACATCTTCATCAGTTGTTTTGTGTTGTATATTTCCCTATTATTTATTTTAATATATATACTATAGGTACACAGGTATATAGTAGTATCGGTAGATTAAAAATATTTGCACATAACCACTACTCTAAGCTATTGTATTCTACAGGCTTATGCGTAGTTTTTTTTAATGACGCCTTTTATATGTATTATTTTTGTAGTGTTTAGTTAGGTTTGCCTATCTGGGTAAGTTTTCTAGTTTATTGACACACCATTGAGAAACCTTTGCATCTGTAGCGCACAACAACACAATAATAATAATAATAATTAATAAATTTCGTTGCATTATTAGCCACAGTCTGCCTATAATACTAGAACATTACACAGTTTACCTTATTCCATCTTACCCCGATTTCCACCAAAGACAACACATGAATGTCTCTGTATTTCCCCACAGAATCACTAGGTGCCACCAACGCCCCACTTTTCCTGATCACACCTAGTCTCTCTGAGTCGTTCTTTTTTCTTTTTTGTTAAATGGACTCGCCCATGAGTCGCCTCTTGTGCCCAAATCTCTGTCAAGTCAAACATAGATAACCACGGCGAGAAAGGAAAGGCGATGATTTCTGCTTCAAAATAAGAGTGTGATTGCTCCGCCCACAAACAGGTTCACCATTAGGGCAACAATATCATTCAAGCTGAAATTCAGCACAAATCTGGAACGAACTAAAACCAACTCTTAATGTTCTTGCGCTGTATTAAAGTGCATACTGGGCAAGCTCATTATAAATCACGCAATCTCTTGTGCAATCACTGTTCATCCCTGGATTTAACCGACTTTTCATTGGGTGAAAATAATTATCTGACGCCTGTTCCACGACACCTGGGCTTGTTGCACTAATATGTGCATAATTCATACTGTTCAGGCTAATGTACGTTTCTATTTAGTAATTTGGCAGATGTCTTTATCCGAGGCGATTTTTGTCTTTATCCAGGCCCAATGGCATTTGCATTTCGGTTAGGTCCCTTTACATTATCGCGCCCTTTATGTGTACGATCAATGCAAAATATACTGCGAGGAAACAACAAATCAACATTTACATGAATTCACCACAAATCTCTCGCCCTATTGTTTCTTTGTATTCACACCGAACAGGTTTCTCGGCGGGAAGTTTATTTTGAAAATAAAGACGCAGGAAGTGCTATATGAAATCTTCAGCGGATGACGGTGGTGTGTCAGTCACCATGGTGGCACACAACAGAGCCCAGCGGCGGCGGGTCTATCTCCACTTTTAGCCTCCTTAAAAATGCTAATATCATGATTTCTCTCAGTGAGCGCACCCGGGGCTGCCTGCTATCATGGACACAAGGCTGTTGCTGACCGGATAAGTGTTAGCATTTAGCGCACTTTTTTCGTCTGGTACCTCCTACACGGGATTTCTTTTCGTCGCTAGCAGAATGCTGAAGAGACAAGAAACGGCTTTGATGAACGCTGGCTTCAATAAGGGGACATTTTTCATCATAAGAGAATAGTTATACGAGATCGTTTCGGCCGCGCATTTTATTTTTTATTTTCTTGCTACAAGTTTCCTCTCGGCGGGGACCGGTGTTGGCAGCCGGTTTCGGCTCGGGCAACAAGAGACACGGACGCCGCGAGGAGACTGCACGGGTGTGTGGCTCCAGTCGTGGCCTGGCCCCGGGCACTCCCAGCTTATCCGCTCGCGTCGGAACACAGGCGACGAGAACAAAAACAAGACAACAAGGAGGGGGACTGCTGTTCAAGAAGTCCGTACTTCTGGATTTTTACAACCCCCTTTTCTAGAATAAGGGATCCAGTGTTCTACAGACGGCGTCTTCCAAAACAATGGCGTCTTATGTGGATAACAGCTTTCGGCAGGCTGTGATGATGAACCCGGCTGAAAGGACGCAACAGGTCAGATTAAATGATTTATTGTGTTCAACTTCGAAAGAAAGAAAGCCCCGTTTCCATTGTGTTTCGCCTCTCAAAATGCTACCTCGTAGCATCGCAGCATCCACATCTCATGTAGCGTCCTTAAAGCGCAACAGCGTTTCTCTTTGCAACTGTTGCCATTCAGCCTGTTCCAGTGTGAACCTATAGCCACATCCCGCTAAGCCCTTTATCAGCGGAGATAATCAAGGCCACTTAACAGTACGGGAGCTGCAGCCATGCTGGGAATCTAACCTAGCTCACACACCATCCGTTTGGGCGTCTTGTTTTTTTTTTTTTGTACATGTGGGAATCGGGCATTTTGCAATGGTTGTGTTGCGTGCGGCCCAAGCTTCGCCTTTTGAAAGAAACCTCTACAAGGATGAGCACATGAGGGGCAGGGAATCGGTCGAATCCCAACCCTAGCCAGCAGCCCGGGCTAGCTTACCGCAAACAAACGCTGGGCCACTATACAATTTCTAAACGTGCTTCTGACCTGAGCTCCTTGTTGTAGTTGAATACTTAGTTGGATTCTCCGTTGCCTAGAAGACCTAATCGCTTCTGAAGCTTAGTGTAGCTACGGTGCTATATCACTGAAGTATCTGATAAAAGCCGGACAGTTTCCTCCTGGAAGTGTGAGTTCTGGTTGGATGGTTGCAGATAATGCAAATCGTGTGGGCGAAATACACCCATTAAATCCAGTTCGACTCCGTAGATGGGACTTATTTTGTTTGCACACAGTCAGCGCTGCACAAATGGATGCTGCTTACACACAACTGACAATCACTGGGCCACTACGCAAACCAGTCGGCTTCAGTTAGTGGCACAGCCATCTGCTTATCTGTCTGCCATTGAGGAAAGAGTTACATTGTCATTGACAACTTGTTATCTGGCCTAAGCAATAAATCTGACCATGAAGGAGCATAATTTCATTGGCATCAGTGACCGCAATGGTAATCTATGACATAATCAAGCGTTTTATACTTGGGTTAAAGGAAATGATTCTGTCATTTGAAACTAATTTTTGTCAGTGAAATGAATAAAAATTTAATTAGAGCCCATACTACATGTTTATGAAATACCTCAAATGGGTTTTTTGTATCATTAGCCGCATAAAATGTAAACCAATTAAATTAACTATAATATACAAAAGAAAGTCAGTCAAAATGATTCAAACAGACCGTTTAGATTTATTCTGTAAAAATAACGACATCTTCAGGCCTACATTGTCTTGCTGACTTTAAAGTATGATATCTGAAGTCAGAATGCCATTTACTGACGTTTTCCCAATCTACCAAGAATATGAAGGGATAAATTAAATATTTGGAATTTCTGAACTGGAAAATTGGTCTGAATAAAAGAGGCTGAGGCTTGGATAAATTATGTCACGCTGGGGAACGAAAATAATGACTGGAATGATGGTCACTTAACACTCTGGAGCCGTGGCACGAACCCGTGCTGTGTCAATATACAAACATTTGATTCTGGAGTCAAAGTAGAATAAACCATTCTACTTTTTTTAGAATAGACTTTGTTTAAAAATCATCTGGTCAGACGGGAAAAGTGTGATGTCAATGGGATTCGGAGTCTGTAGGAAAAACTTTTTTTTTTTTCACTGAAATAAAGCACTATTCAGGGTATTAAATATCATGTGACTGTCTTCTGTTCATGTTTTTTCTTTTTCAATAGCTGCACCTTTGCTGGTGTTCCTTTCAGGTGTTCAGGGAGTGTGACACAGTTTATCCTAATGGCGTTGGCAGGGCCTCTTTGTCAGGATTAGCTCACGGTTAGAGGAATCTGTCTTTATCGCTGAGGACTGACCGCATTGGGATTTGACCCTCTGCCTCACCCTGTTGTCACATGACAGGTTAAGTAACAGACCACCTAATGGCTAGTGTTCACACTGGTCCCGTCAGTTTCTTGTCAGTTTCGTTTGCTCAATTTTGTGTTGCAAATGAAAGTGTATTGAATTTGTGACAGTGATCTAAGTCACAGCCTGATGCTCCGTGGAGCACAGAAGAGAGGAGGAGGAGGACAACACAGCTTTTCTGGAAAGCACTGCTGCACATTATTGCAGTTGTCATGTAACTTAAAACAAGATTACATGACATGGCTATTTGATCTGTTATTGCCTTTGCATGACAATTTCAGTAATGTATTGGGGGGGTAGTGGTACCCCATTAAATGAAACCGAAGTGTTACTCAAACATAAAATGTTTGAAGTTGTAATTTTTCATTTACCTGATTTACCAGTGATTCCTTTCCCAATTATCAGGCTACACATTTCACTCCTAATTACCCAAATTCCCCTTAAAATTGCTGCTGTTGTTGACGTTAACCTTAAATAAGGTTGTATGTTTAATTTTATACAGACCCAATTAACTATGGCTTCATAGGGTTTTATGTTAGAAGACCTTCCTTGACTGCTCTTTGGGGGTCGGTAACTTCAGATATGCAGTTCTCTTTGATGATTGGCCTGTGTTCATCTTTATCTACACAGTGAGGTAGTGGTAACTTCCCTAGAGTGAGTGTTCACCATTAAGTGAGAACATCAGGTTTTCTTTTTGAACGTTGTATCCAGTGTTTGTCAGGTCATTGGTCATGGGTATCAAATATGTCTTTAGCGTTTCAAAACCTTGGCTTGAACTCTGAGATATAGGTGTTTTTATAAAGTCATCGATTCAGAATGTCAAAACCCAAGCTTTAGTAGAAGGGGAAGCTACAGCAGATGAGATGTGATGGGCCATTTTCATATAATGGATTTACCTGAAATGTAAATTTTGATAAAGTGTCCATCTCTTTATATAGTCACTTAGTCAGGAGTTGCCAAAGTACGAGATCCGAGACTACACCAACTAATCGTGAAAGTGAAATCACGTTATGTACCAGGAACAAAAACTACTGTGCACCTGACTCTTGATGGATCACATGGATGGCATACTTCTGCTTTCGCTTGTGTCTATTCTCAGCAAGTGGCTGGACTGAGGTTAAACGCTTTATCCTCTTGTTTAGCCAGGTGGCAAAGCTAAAGGCCACAAACAAGTCTCCTCCACTGTCATGGCCCTTCCATAGCCAGAAGGACAAGGTGCCTTCTTTACAGCTTCCACACTTTCTGGACATAGACAGGAGATGCCTGCATGGACGTAAGGAAGAAAACAAATGCGTTTGGGCTTTTAGTAGGCAAACAGAAGGTTCATCATGTACCAAACTAAAACAAAATATTTGGCATGCAAGCATAGCAGGATTGTGCCCTGCTAATTGGTCGAAAAACTAGTAAAGCAGTTAGGTTTTTAAATTATTTAAGGGAGAACAATGTTTAATTTCAGATGAGCTTACAAATACAAAGCCTATTAGTTTCTGCTGATTTACACAGTAAATTGCAAACCGTTTTATAATTGCGAGCAAAAATGGACTATTCATTGATTTCAAATGTAATTATTGACAGTAAACTTGATAAAGATTATGGATTCAGCCTAGTCCTAACAAATTAAAGTGTGGCTAATAATTAACCTATACCGGAACATTTGCTTTAGGTTTTAAAATTGGCCAATGCTGCTGTGTTTCTCAGCATCCTGTCCAATACAAGCACCAGGAAAAGGGAAGGCGTCAGGATGCTTTTTGAACTCAAGCAGGAAGAAGGTCTTGACAACCGAATCCCTTTCCCCCTCAAATCTGTTTTTATGCTCTGGACTTGGGTGTTGTTTTGTGACTGCCTTGCTGTTTTTGACAGCGTATCAGAAGAATGTGATCATCTATTTCAAATCTTTTTACTATCTCTATTAGTCTATTTTAAAATGCACCCTTTTTCTCCAGTAGTCATGTGTAGTTTTCCCAGGTAACACAGGGTTTGCTAATTCTCCAAAGCTCTCAGCTGTAAATGTAGGAACCCGTTTCCTTGGCCTTTACTTGCGTTGGACAGCACTAACCCTGTAGTGATGTCACATGTTATTCTTGTGTTGAAAGTGGAGGCAGAGCACAGGCTACGATGGTTACTCACACCGCGGCCACAGTGATATATTCCCCCCTAGCTTAAATACAGGGGTTGATTTCAGGAAGGAAAGAAAGAAACAAATGCACCACACAATGCCCACACAGAAGGCCAGCAAAGCCTCTGATTGGCTCATGGGAATCATGGTTCAAAATCCTTGTCAGCATTGCTATTATATTGTAATGGCAATAAAATATAATCCACACTTCTGGTCAGTGCTCTCATAAAAGCTATCGATTATTGCATTAAAAGCATTTATTTCTTGGAGTTACGACTCTACTGGGGGAACTGATTAAATGACTTCATCCCGAGTTAATCATATGGAATACACCAGGATGTTTGTGTAAAATCTAACTATACAGCCGCAAACAGCGCAGTTTATGTTTGACTGCACCAGATGACAGTATGCTAAACACACAGTGACTTTTACCCCACAAAAAAATCAATTAATACTAGTGGAGCAGAGAACCAACCTAAAGCTCTTTAGTGTTGGACAGTAGTATTTCTGCTACTTGTGGTTGTAGTAGTTTAGCTTTATTTATTCATGGCCAGGTACATATTTACTTTTAAAAGTATAGTAAAATCAGCTCCTTTAAAAAATGTCTCATATCAATCAGGGATGATATTGCGTTCCAAGTGTCACCGTAAGGAAAGTTTTTGTTGCCTTCTTCTTTTGAATCGGAGCGTGATCCTCTGTGCACAAGTCAGTCGTTTTTCCCAATTTGCTAGGCTTGGTTGATCTCTGGCGACAACATGGCAACAAGATGCGATTTGTGTCTGCATTTCATTCTGGTCCACTGAGGCTACTGAGACTCCTTTGCTGGAGCCTGTCTTTGTATTATTGATGAGTGGCGATCCAGAAAGGACCAACTGATGATTTTTAAGATGGTAGCAAAATACAAGCTTGCATCAAATATATATCTGATACTAGTACTCTCTACTTTTTAAGGATGAAATCGTGCTTACCCGGGGATGCACATAAACGTCGACACTGAGAGAAGAGTGTTGTAGGTAATCATAGGTTGCAAAGACTCAAAAGAGGCCCCAACCTTTCCTTAAATCTGATCAGCAGCTTATTGATTTACATTACAAAGTGAGGAGGCGGCACTGAAACAAAAAAGAAAAGAAACAGACTGGTAGATGAGCAGCTAGCAGATAGTTATAAAATATGAACAAACCTTGCATGTTTTTTTTTTTCTTCTGCTCTCCATTTACCAGTTTAGTGTAGTGATTTGTTTATAACGGTAACTTCCTGCTTTCGATTTTATTCTAGTTTTGTAAAAGCAATACTGTCCCTGTGTAAAGAAGTGCAATACACATCTGCTAATGTCTCCCAACCTAACTTGCATACATTCGAGTATTTGCAGAATGCAGGAGCATTATTCTTGGTGTGTGTGTGTGTGTGTGTGTGTGTGTGTGTGTGTGTGTAGGTACCTTAAGGTCAGGGATTAATGTATACAGTTTTTAGTACCAAGGAAAGTTTTGACAGTGTTTAAAGTAGATTCTTCCTTAGGAGGTACATGTGAAAACAATGTGTTCATTTTGCAGAGCCTGCAAAAGTATATTTGATATGCCTCAGATATTATTGTTTCTTTTGCAACAATAGAAGTCAAGAGGAAGTCAAAGTAACAATTTCTAAAATGTTTACAGAGAGACCCCATGCTGGTTTCTGAGTTACTTACTCTGCATTCATATCTTCAGAATTTTTATATTCTGGTCTTGAATGCTGGCTTACTGAGGGCTTACTCCAGTTCATTCACACAGTGGGTGCTGTCATCTGGTTGGTTGTGAATATCTGTCTTTATTACTTTGCAAGACAATCTTTGCCTTTGTTTATTTTAGTTTGGATACCGGCCTGAATTTATAGTTCTTTGTTTTGACAATTTATTTTATCACCATAGACTGGGGCTGTGTGTCAGGGCCACACTGTACATTTGTAATGAATCACACACCATAAAATCAAAGGCATGTTTTAGTTCCTTGTGTTCACATTGCTAGAGATATTTTTAAAGTGAACAGTTCTGGAGTTAAGGCTCCAGAAATTCCAGTGGCCTTTACAGCAAAAGGCAGTTGACCTCAGTGCCACTGGGCAACCACAATCTTTACATAACTTAGCTTGAGACCCACTTGGCTGCTTGGAGAGCTTAAAGAATCAACCAAAGCCTGACATACAACATTAACATGACTGCTATTAAATAATGTTTCTTGCTGTGGTTGTCTTCAAGAGCCTCATTTCTAAATGAGATTTTGGAAATTCCAGCCTTTGGAAAACATTACACCTACAGTACAGACAAGATTAATAGAATAAGTGAAACATATTCTGTTGCCAAACTCAGCAGGCGGCCCCTAAATCCTTGACCCGACAATCTTTATTGCACATTGAATTCTACAGAGTTGAAGCTAATTAGATATGATTTTAAAGTGGTAATGGTTGTAATACCACCAGTTCAAACTACCATGCTTCTTTAAGCAAGTTTGGCACTTAGCCTCAGTTCCTCGGAACACAGGCTCATTCGGATGCATAATCTGCTGTATAATCCCTCCCTCTTGGAGAACTGCTCAGACATGACGTGGATCAGATGCAGAGCTGATTAATTTGTGTGATTAGGGAGCTCTAAACCCCGGCATACAGGTTCTCCGTGTAGCTAATACTTGTTTACAGTGTTTATAATAATGGAACCTAAACATAGGTGGTGTTGCATGAGCAGGGTCAAGATCAGGGCAACTTATTTGGAAAGGCTCCACAAAAACAAAACAAATTATGCTATTGCCTGCGGATTTTAATTTGTAGAATAATGTATTGCAGGGCTGCAAATTCTTACAGCTTTCCAACATAATTTGCTTCTACGATCCTCAATAATTAGGAGGGAAAACATAAGCTCTAATGCTCATGTTTTGCACAGTTTTTTTTTTTCTCACATTATTTATTGGCCAGTACATGACTGATATCCGTGTACTTCAAACAGCATTTTTTATACCATTTTAAACATATTGTGCAGACTTGGAGTTGTTTTTCTTCAGCAGAAAAAAATAAATGGCACCTTATGTTTCCATCCTGCCACTTCGTTGTGGAGCCACATCCAGCTTCATTAGCATAATAAAATTTTTTGTCTGTCCACTTGTAGGAACCAAGAGTCATTTTCAGTCAGTTTCAACACTATGCCTGCAGTGAATTGCTCACCTGCTTAGATTTTAGCATTTTTACATATTTGTCAGTTACAGGCTGGTTATGTCTCACTGCCTTGGAATCTTTAACAAACTCTCTGGCAAATGTAATCTACTTGTATGTATCCTCTGTTGTAAAAATCCTTGTTAAAATAATTTAGTGAATTTATTCTAAGGATGGGTACTTAACAGTCTTTGGTTTATCCTGGTGAGTGTAAGTAACTGGGAGGACTGACTAAAAAAGAGAAAGTAAATCTATGGAATGATGGAAGAATAGGACAGTGATGAGATGTGTGTGTGTCAGCCTCATTTATAAGCCAAAAAGCTAAGTTGACACTTTTTTGTGAAGAGCTTCTCACCAATGTCGCCCTCTGCTCTTGAGTCATTACACCCTTTGGTGGATGTGCCTTTGATACTTATGTGGTCTGTCACGCCTTGTGAAAACTGTGCTTTATTAACAGCTGTGATGGTGATGGACAGGTGATTAGGTGGCATGTGAGCTAAGAGAGGTGATTCATAAGCATAAGCGAAAACAGCTGTCTGTGCTTATCGATGCTGTTGTCAGAAGTGAAAAATGCTGCAGCAGCAGACCTTGAGTTTAGCCACTGGGGATACAAGTGGACAGCCTAAAAACAAAACAAAGAAAGGAGGAGGGGGAAGGCCCCTCCCAACATTGTTTTCCCCATTTAAACATTAGTGATTAGAAATACTGTTGTTCCACTTCCTGTGTGCAGTGGACTGGGTTGGTATATGATATTTGTCATGCTGAAACCTTATCTTTGTAATTGGTCCCTGAGGGTTCGTCTAACCTGTGGTTGGTCACGTTTTTAACTCTGCAGCGCTCTGTCTCTCTGTTGCCCACCAGGGAAAATGTCCATTCATTACCAAGGCCTCCACATAATCTGATTCTAAATGTAGTGTTTGACAGTTTGTCCCTGCTTCCTGCTTTTAGGGAGAAGGGGGGATAATTATCTTAGCTTGCAGCTGAACCACAGATTACATTCTCTTTCTAATGGCTCTGAGTCCAGACCGCTTGGGTGCCAGTTGAGACCAGCTAGCTTGTGTGTGCACAAACTTCTAAATATCTTCCCTCTGGCACATGTTTGGAGAAATGTATATCGCTGTAATAGAACATTCCCTTGCAGTTGACATTAATTGCATTGTAATATCCATTTCTTGTAGTTTTTTTTTTGTAACTGCTGTGATTTCAGTTACAGCTGCACATTAAATGGGATTAGCTCATCTTCTTCTCAGACTTGGACCAGGCTAATTGACACTTGACTCTCTTGACCTCATACATTGCCAAATGCTTTCCCATATGGCCCTATATTTCCTTCGTACTTAAACCCCTCTGGTAGAGAGCAAACTCTTTTTATTAATCATTCTTGCCACTATTGGTATGCAGATCTTCTTATGTATTACAAAGCATTGACGTAGCAAAGACAAAGTATGAAAAACAGTCTTACATAATGCCAAAGTAGCAGTTTTTCTGTAAGGCTTATGCTGGCAAAATCTCCTTGAAAGCACCATTATATGATTGAATAATGTGTTTAGTTCCTCTGTTCTGTTTGTGAGCCAACATTCACAGGAAAAGGCTGAACATTACACTGAAAGGAAAAGATTGTTAAGAAAAGGGGTGTTAATGTGAACTGCACAACCAAACACAATAGGCAGCAGTCAGTCACAGTAATAAACTAGTCCTAAAATGTCAGTCAAACTCTCAGAACTGTGGTGGTCATCAGGCCAGTCGGTGCATTTTAGGAGGTGCATCGTGCATCCTGTTAATGCTATTCTGTGACAAGTGAATAGTCAGCATAGCTCATCAAAAAGTCACTCAATGCTGTGCTAGTTGAAAAGTCGACTTGATGACAAAGTCTTTAGAAAATAAGTTAATAGAGTAATGCTTGTCTGAGAACAGATATCTTTCACCTGAAGATGGATCTTGTGACTTAAAATAACTTTTGATTTTTCAATTAAATCGAAGTTTCCCATTAATTTCTGGCGTGTATGAAGATCCTACATTAGTTTTTTTTATTAAAGCCATCCACTGATACAGTGTCAAACAAGCATCCCAGGGTTTCATGGTGAGCTGAGAAACACTGAGTAAGGTTTATAGGTCCTTGTTTGCATTTGCTTTGAAAGCTAATTTGTCGCTGAATCATTTATGGAATATTAGGAGAGAGTTTGAATAACATGAATGTCAGTGGTTGCTTGAGACTTTGATGAATTGCATTAATAGATGCTATCTGAAAAGATTACTTGGGTTAC
The DNA here is from genome assembly GCF_033026475.1 of Channa argus. Classification (NCBI taxonomy): domain Eukaryota; kingdom Metazoa; phylum Chordata; class Actinopteri; order Anabantiformes; family Channidae; genus Channa; species Channa argus. Next base: position 22,119,344 of record NC_090206.1, read on the forward strand.
TACAATGTGACCATGTTCATTCTACCGTGCGATAGGATATGTTTATCTCTGCAAGTACTTGGGTTCTCTAATTGTTGAGAAATATGTGACTCACATTGGAGCAGTATTCTCATCCGATACAAACAGGCAGTGCAACAAAAGTAAAGGTCTGAGTGCCTGTGGCTATGTCAATATTAGGCTAAATAAAGACAGTATTTGATTATAATTGGAGGGAAAGATGCGGGCCATTCATGCAGGCTTTCCTATAGGCTTGGGTGCTTTGGGTCTAGCATGTGGACCAACACAATGACTCCCTGTTACAACCAGCTTCAGCTTGTCAAAAGTAGTTACAGTCACTTCAGTTACATTGACACTGCACTGGAAATAGCTGTTTTAGCTCAATTGTACTAATAGCAGTTGCACACATGCCAAGCAGACTTAAACAAAGGCTTGTGTTATAGCCCAGTACCACACGAGTACTAGTTTACCTACCCATTCATATTCACCATCATGCACACACTCTCAGACTGATGGTAGAACTGCTGTGCAGCTTGCCTGCACTCATGGGAGCAACTACATTTGGGGTTTTGTGTCTTGCTCAAAGACACTTCCACATGTGACAGGAGGAGCCAGGAATCGAACCTGCAACCATGAGATTGGTGGTCAATTGCTCTACCTCCTGAACTACAATAACCACAAAGTATATAGAAAACAAACTAGACTAAAAAAAAAAACTAAAAAGGGAAACATACAAACAATATTTTCTCTATTCTGTTTTGGGATTTTAACTTAGTTGCAGAGGAAAGAGGAAACTAACTTGTCATTGAAGTGCTGAAAGATCACAGTGGTTCACCATGTTTCTTTTGTAAAACATCCTCAGGATATAGGCTGAAAGCCCCTTCCCTCTTGAGCTTAGGCCTATTTTAGTCTGAGTCAAGTGAAAGGGTTTGGGTGGTATAAGACAACTTTGTAAACAGGAAACGTTTAGAGCGAAACTGCAATGCTATACAGAAGAAATGTATGGTCAATTGCTAAGTACGGCAACTCTTGACCCTGAGCAGGCCTGAAAGTGATGTATCCAAGTGTTTTTTTTTCCACCAGCTTTTGAAAACAATGCTCATTGTGTCTTTACAGTGTGACAATCACAGCATTTGAGATAAAATGGGGAATAAGTCACACCTAACACGGGCAGGCGCTAGTTAGACCCTGTTCCATTGTGATGGCAAAGCATGAAAGAGCATAGATGACAATGCCATGGCTCCTTGCTCAGAGGGAACATGCTGTTCATGTGCTGATAGTCCAGCAGCCTGGAAACACTCTAAACATGGGACCACTGGCACTGCCATGGTCATTTTAAAAGTAAATTTAGGAATTGATGCACCCGATTACCAAATTTAAAGCAGTAAGTCTTTTAATTTAACTCTTCATTTCCCTTGTTTCCGAATTGTGGTAGTCTTTCTGTTTGTTACTATGACATACTGTTTATTGCAGGTAGTGAATGTGCAATGTAGTATGACTGTATTTTATGAAGAACTTGCAGCAATGAATAATTCAGTAGTATATCTTGGGTTATCTTCCATTATTTATCCAAATACAGACATGCTAATCTTTTTACATGCTGCTAAACATTAGCATGTCTGCATTTGGGTAAATAAAATAAACCTAAAAAAGAGTTATGATTCACCATGAGGGGGAAAAACTCCAATGGGCATTTGCATACAATAATAATTTTTTTGGAATGACCTTTCCAGTGTTGTTCAATAAGTAATATGTACTAAAACATAGCATTTTATGCATCTGCAGGAACATGAACAGGACATGTTTTGTAACAAAAGTAAGATTTTCTTTCTTTTGTCTTTTTTATTTTTAAACAAACTTCAATGTCCCTCCAGTGAACAAGGAGCGTTTGCAGCCTTGGGGCCCAAGAAGAAAAAATCTGGCTTCTGTGAATACCAGTCTCATAGTGAAAGATTTTCTCCGGTTGTTTCTTAGCAACCAACAGCAGAGTAGCATTGTAATGCTGGAATTACTTTATGCTATAGGAGAAAGCAGCAGACATTCAAAAGACTGATAATTGAATTCCATAACTATTTCATATGCACCAGGAGGGCAGTTTGGGAATAATATCTGTACAGAAAATGGACCAGATGAATGCAGTCACAGCAAGATATTGAACCCAGGCAGAGTTGTGAATCAGTGTTATTTTTCTCCTATTGTGGAACACTGGGGGATTTCATTAGTACTCTTCTCCAGCCTTTGGCTTATTTGTGTCAAGTTAATTGGACAGAAGAAAGGGAGGAGAAGGAGGAACCAAGTGTTGTCGAATCATTTAGGCCACCAAGCTAGCCATTTGCCCAGGGAAGATTAAAGCACACCACCGTCCCGTTTTTTTCCACAGTGCCCCATCTCGGCTTATTTTTGCTTTGAGCTCTCATGAATTGATCTTTATGCGATGTTGCGTAACTTTGCAGTGATTGCACTGCTCCTCTTTGAGGCCTTTGTTTGAGCGAGATGTAGCAGGTTTCATTTGGCCAGACAGCTGGCTTTGTTCCTGATTATGGACCTGCTACGATGAGGTTCAGTGACAGAGCTGAGGGATCCCTTTGTCTCCAGTATCGTGTCCACTGGTAAATCCACTTTGAGCCATTGTTGTGCTTAGGACTGCTTGTTTATGACTACAATCAGTGTGATGTTTTTACCCAAGAATAATTAAGTCTCCATTAAAAAAAATATATAACTCTTTTTTTGTAGGCAATAGAGTTATGAAATATGCCAAAGATGACATGTCAACCATTGAGACTGAAATGCATTGTTCATTGTCAACCAATATAATACAAAAACCACAAATTATTCTATTCATTATATTGTAATAACATGGGGATGTCAGTGGCTCAGTCGCTAGAGTGGCCACCTAGCGACCCTTGGGTAGGCAATTTGCCCCCGACTCTGCCTGGCCACATGCCGAGGGCCCCTAGCCATTGAGGTTGCACAAGCCATGACACATCTGAGCACTGGTCCCAAGTCTGGTAAAACTGGGGAAGGTTGCATCAGGAAGCGCATCCGCTGCAAAACTCAGTGCGCAGACAACATGATTTGTTGTGAGGACCCAGAGCTTACAGGATAAGCCCAAATAGAGAGAAAAATATATAATAACATGCAAATCCTAAAGTTTAAGAACCTGGACCACTAAATATTTGCCACCTTGCTTCAAAAATGACTTTATTGAGTTATCTTGACTCAGTCTCAGTGTTCTTCTGCATTTGCTGTGTTTGGTCTTTTGAAACTGCATAATTCCACTCTGACTGAAATTCCAACAAAGGAGCTGTTATTATTTTTCAATTATGAAGACCAAGAGTGGATGCAGTGTGTGCGGAGACGATGTGTTTATGTTTTTGTAGAGTGGTTGACACTGAATAGGACTGTGGTCAGAGTAGCAGCTGTCATAGTGTAATACTGTGGTCTCAGACTATGTCAGGAGGCCATTACTAATAATGAGTTCACAATATTTACAACAATAGTCCTAAATTTGTTGTAAAACCTTTGCATGGGTAAAACATGTCACTTTGATTAAGTCATTAATAACCAGAGCGGGGAAACCGTAACAGCGTACTGATTTGCACTAACCCCACAATACTTTCTTCTTTCGTGAGATGAAATGTGCAGAAAAGAAACTCCACACCTGAACTTTTCACCTCAGGATTCCCTTAAGGTGGATCCTACAATTGCACACGCACTGTAAACCCTTTGTATGAATAGTGGCAAAAACCTGCATTGTTTTGTACTTAACAGCAGCACCAATTAAATATATAATTTTTTTAGCATTAACTCATAGATTGAAACCACATAACATTCAGACATTTTGCATCAGTGTTGCTTTACTAACACTGTGTATAGTATTAACACAGCAAAATGCAGGGAATGCAATTCTTATTTGACAGAAAACTTGCTTTTACTGTTATAGACAGCAGTGCAGTCAGTTCTCTGCAAATTCTGCATTAGTATTCGGTATGATGTCTGAAAAAACTACTACTTTGGGTTTGGTTTGCTAAAAGCAAACAAAGGAAGAATAAGTTGGTAATCTTCTACCTGGATGTAGTGTTTTTCTTAGCATGTGCTGTTTTGCTATCATGCAGTAATTACATGGGAATCCTACAGTAAGTTATTCTCAATGCATTATTTACTAAGATATAGTTTGACATGACACCGTGATGCTCACACTGCTGCTTTATAACAGTCTTTACTTTTTTGAAGGTTTGGTTGCACGGTTGTATTTTTTGACGTGATGAGCTGAAGACCTTTAAATCAACATCTGTGTTTGTTGGCTGCATTGCTGAACAAAGGCGAAGGGTTGGACAGGTCAATTAGCTATTAGCATTCCTTCTGGCATGCTGAGACACATCTGTGGGCTTTCTATAAAACATAAACACATTTTTGTTCTTTTAAAGGAATATTGTCCGGCATTGCTGCACAACTCTTTGAATAAACCTCTACCTGCTGTTGGTTGTGCAGTTCGGTTCATCTAGTTTGCATTGCCTCAAGAGTCTGAGTGCGTTTTATTTCTCAAGGGTTTTATACTGGGAGGCAGCTCAAGTAGGTGCTGTTAAGCTCATTCACATGCCTCCCTGATTCCTGTTCCAGCCAGTCACCATGTCCACCAGCTGCCCGACCATGGTGGGAAATAAACCGCAGCTCCCAAGTGTTTTTTAAAAACACTCTGTGACTGCAAAGGTTCTGCTCCACCAGCCACTTCAGCCACCCACCATCATTCACGCGTTTAATGCCATTCAAGAAATTCCATCAGGCTTATGTGAAATGGGCCAGTGGCTGCTGCATTAGGTGCCTTCTAGTAGACACTGTAGTATTTTCTTATTAAACACATCTGAACAGGTGGCAGGGGAAGTGTAATTGTTTGTCCAGCATTTAATTCAGCATCTGAGGCAGAACGGAGGAGGGAGAGGGCCATGTCCTTTGCTAGCTTAACCCGTTGAATTAACACCAGGTTCTTAATGTTAATAGGACTGCTAATTAGCTTTGTGTACAATGTGCCAACTTCATTCAGGCAGCGCAGGGTTGTAATGTAGTCTAATAGTGCCAAGAAATAAAGGACATTTAAAGACTTTAAAAAGTATTTCTGTTACCCATTTTCAGTAAACTGGATTGTTCCACATTTGATGTGTGTAATTTTATTTCGGTCTTTGGAGGGTTTGACTTTCCTTGATTAAATTTTTTTATTTTTTTTTAAGTTAAGCAATGAATGTAATGTTTTGAAGTGGAAGCTCTTTGATTCTGCCAGTGGCGCCCGTTGCTATCATCACATGCTGTGTCTTTGTGAAACGGGCACTCAGACCTCGACGTTTGGCCAGAGCAGCCACAGATAGCAGCATAGCGTCACTCACCACTGTGTGACCTTGTTGTAGCCGACAAAGCCTCCACCTGCTCTCTCACACAGGCTAATGGATAAAAATACCCAGCAGATCCCACACTTCTCTGTCAATAGAGATTCAAGGACAGCTGCTGGCTGCCCTGTTAATGCAGGGAATGTACAAACAAAGGCAAGGGAACACAAACAGGCATGAACACATATTAACTCAAACATAGACAGACATGCACACAGTGGCATTCACTGGCGCATCCTTCTGCTACCCCTCAGGTATATGATGAATGTTGTGCACATTTTACTAAACTGCCATCTCTGCTGTTTTGTCTGCTCCAAGGGGTCTGCCCTCCTCAGTCCCACTTGGCACAGTGACACAGACATGCTGCGCCATTTGTGCTGAGCAGACGATATAATGCAATATATTGCCATTAGCAGATCCTGCAAACAAGCAACATGACCTTCCAACCTTCAGCGCTGGCTGTCTGACTCCCAGCTGTCTGTTTATCTCGTTACACTACTATAGGCTGTTTATTTGCTCATCCAGCAGCTTTGTCCTTTTGATTATGCTCCAGAGTTTGCTGTAAATAGTTTTTCCGCCTCTAATGCTCACATATGCTCCTTATTAGACAGCCAGGCATTGATGAGTTGGACATTTCATTTCACACAAAGTCACATAACTCCAGTGTGGACGGCTTAAAAAATGTTAAGAAGGATTTTTCCACCTTTTGTTTTCAATAAAATGACATTTAGCTATTTATTTAATTGACACGAAGGAGTAGAGTAATTGCTGTGCTTTTAGCAGCTCTAAAACCGACATAATACTGAAAATGAAACCTGTTAAGTTGGACCCAAAACATCAACTAATTGGCCAGTTATAATCTATAGATGTAAGTACAAGCTGATTAGTTCCCCGTTCATTAGCCAGTTAAATTAATAAGTAATTATTTTGTTCATTGCTAAATTTGTTTCAGCTTTTCTAATTACATTCCAAAGGCCAGTTTGTCTTTTTCTTCCACTGTCTCAGTCTAGAGATACAGAAAAAAAATGGAGAGAGAATAGCGTTGCTACCGATTTACCCACTTAAGACTGGTTCCTGTATGGATTTATTGTCCCTATAGTTGACCCAGATGGTTCCCCCACATAATATATAGCTCATTCCATAGGTTAGCAAGCTGTAGGGGGTGGGAAGCAGAACTGAGGTGGCATCTTTAGGCCTTGTGTGTCTGCATTTAGACGGCCACTGAGACATTATTTAGCCAGTGTCATCTGAGGAATGCGAGTCTCACCCCACCATGACACACAAGACGGCCCCTCCACTGTCGCAGTAATGGGATCCATGAATACTGAGAATGAGGGGTTACTGGCACAGAAAGGCAAACCGGGTATAGGTCGAAACTTCAAAGCAATGGGTCACGGTTAAGTGTGGGATTGCAAAAACATGTTGAATGAATGACTCAAATGTGGAAACCACACATTTGTCCACACCTGTTGCAGTTTAAGACAAGAAATGCACATTTGATTGACTGACTGATTTAATTGATTGATGCATTTGCACACCGTGCCATCATGGTGCTGATTCCAACCTTCAAGAGGCCACCGCTAAGGAGATACTGGAGTTGAGGATGTTGAGGATATTGAGAAAAAAGCTTAGCCCCTAGTGACTGCTGAGCAATTGTTATAAAGGTTGTCCTCGTTCCAAAGTCAGTGGGGATTAATTTGTGCTTTTTGCAGCTATTTTCTGAAATACAACAACAACAAATTCCCCCTGCTCAGAGTGCTGTGATTAGAGCATCCATTCCTACTTCGGCTGCCAAGGATCAAGGCTGTCTAAGCATCTTAGACGGGGATGGTGTAATGAGCCGACTAGTAGAGAAATGCAACTTTGCTCCTGCAGGCTCTTACAAACTCGAAACTGCAGTAGTGCAATACTATAGAGTGAAAGTGAAGTTTTCCTTCACTTCACTAGACAAGACTTTTTTCAAAGTATTGCAGTATTTGCAGTGAACAGTCTTTGAGTTGATAATGATCTTTTGAAAAATTGATAAAGAGGAGTATGTCAGCTAAGGCCTGTGTGTCAGACTGTCACACGGACAGAGGCAAGGATTATATACAAATTTCACAATTTGTGAAATAGTGAGATGTTACTCACTATGAAAGCTCATTCAATACTTTCAAATTTGTTGGTGGCACTGACGGAGGAACATATGCCTCACAGTAAGCGACTCTGGTTCCCCTCGCTCTCTTTCTGTTTCTCTCTTGATAAGACCTGCAGCAGTTGGCAGCCTCTTTTAATAGTTAGTTTTCTATGTATACAGAGAGAAAATGTTCATGATGTACGTTTGCACTATACTTTTGGAAATTTTAATATTTAAAAACATTTATTTATAAATTTTTATTTATATTGCTGTGTAGTTTTATAATTACATGACAGTGTGTCTTGGTTTTGTGCCACTCCAGTTGAATGTCTTGGTCAGACAATACAAGGCAATTAAAGACGTCACCTGGAGCTCTGAAATAATGTATCTGACTTTGAATTGATTGTGCAGATTTCAAATGAAAGTGTGAATTGAAACCTGTTTATCGCTTGGCCAGGCAGAAACAAACATGCAGTTGCGATCTGTAATTTTGCAGGCAGGATCCAGGTTTGCATGATCAAATCCAGATGGCTAGAAATGTTAAAGGAGACACCATCATTGATTTACTCTGCTGGGTGACTTCATGAGGACAGCACATCACAGAAACGGCCGTCACATGTCTGCTTTTATGGGGTTGTAACACTCAATTGGTCAGTCATGCACAATATAAAAATGTAATGTCATCACCTGCAGTTTGCTGCCGCAGTCTCTGGAGATGCAGTAAATGACACTCTCCACAGAATTAATTAATTTTATTAATTTTAAATTAATTTATTTTGGGACAATAGACATGTTAACACATGTTAATGACACATGAATATCAGGGCTCATGCGAATTTTGAAACTCCGGTGTCCTACTGCTTAGGGCTAACAGACGTGTTCTTCACCTTCCTGCCCAAGGCTCTTGTTTCTGTCTCCCACAGGGTCTTATTGTTTTTGAAAGGTTGCCGCTCCTTTATTTGATGTTTATGTTCAGTAGGTGAGCTCTGCTATCTGCACTCAGCCAGAACCAAATGAATAAATGGATTGGCCATTTGTGCCGGACCAGACGAAAGCTTCCTATCAAGCAAGGAGCCACTGTGGTATTAAATGATAAGAAGCAGAGGTGTTCTCTTACCATAGCTTTTGATGGCCCAGAGCTGTTAAATTAATTAAAACAAACTTAAATCAATAATTAAATGATTGACTACGGCAGCGGTTACGTTTAGGATTTGCGTCTCCTTTTTTTTGTCTGTCTGTTATTCTGTTGCTTAGTTGACATTTAATCCGCAACAATTTGGAAAATCAGCTCATCTTGGTAGTTATTTATAACACATAATATACATGTCACACATTTTACTGTTCTGCTTATTAAATGTGAGGTTCTGCTTCTTTTTCATATATTTTATCATGAACTGAACAAATGCTGTCTTAGTAAGACAGTAAGTAGAGCATCTCCATTTTGGCTGAGAAAATTGCGAGTGAAACTACTTAAATACTTGAATAATTTATTGCTTAGTGGAACAACAGAAAATGAGTCTCTAACTATTTTCCCAATCAGTAAATAATTTATACCCAATTTCCTGAAAATTTGGACACTGCATAAAATAAAGAAATAAGAATAGATTGCAACGTTTTGTAATTAATTTAAAAATATTTTACACTTTAAATAATATAATTGCAACATAAACAGAAATTTGATTTAGAATTTGATGCCACTAACGCATTATTAAAACTTTTTTTAACACCTTGTTGTATCAACATACTTTCAAAATTGAAAGCAACTGTAAGTATAGTTTTTTTTTTTCCCTATTTCTGCTTGATAAAAGATTTAAGATACTCAGAAGTTCAGGGCCTGCTTTGTTGTATTTCTTGTGTTACAATCCAAAATGTGGATCTGGACTGCAGGCAGGACAGTTTAGCACCTTTGGAACCATTTTGTTGTGTTATGTGCAATATGTGGTTTGGTATGGTGTTGATGAAATAAACAATCAGAACAGAAGTGGAAGTTATCAATGCTGTATGCACTAATGCACCCCCCCATTACCACAGACGCACTGATTAAAAAGTCAGATGGTCCCTCTTAAGCATGGACAATGCAGCATCCACAAATACCAAAATGAATTAAGAATTTGGAATCCTCAGGACTGAATTGCTTCAGTCCATTTTAAATGAGCTCTTGCAGTACTTTTGAATTGTGTGTGTGATAAACTGTGTTCACTAACAGTAGTTAGTAGTAGTCTGTTGTTAATGCAGTGCTGCCTGAGGTCTTAAAGATCATAATCATTCAATATTGTTTTGTCTTATCCCTTTTGCAGATTAACCTCTTTCCAGATCCAGGTGTTGATCATATACATTTTCTACATTGGGAAGCATTATATCCAGTCATTAAAAAAAACCTTATTCCAGGAAGACGAGCTTTCATTTCCAATCATGATGCTGAACTTTTGCCAATTACCCTCAATAACTAACATTAGCCTCAGTTAACGTGCACAAACTTGAACTTCACAAATGCAAAAATATTTCATTCAACAACAGGTTATGAAACAAAACAAACAGCATTATTTTATAGCATTTGTTGGTTGATCTGGATTTTTGTAGTGATGTATTTTCATGCTGCTTGTTTCCTCTGTAACCTCAAGCACTTTTCTTGTCTCATAAGGCTCAGTTAACACAATGCAGAAACAACAACACAACTTCCCTGACCTCCCTTTGCCCACTGAACACTTCGCCGCTCAACGAGCTGGCAGCAGGCCTGACACTGCACCCTCTCCCTCTGGGCTCTTAACATAATGGGTGGAAAATGGAGGGCGTCTTGGTCAGTGTGTTTGTATTCGGGCTCCAAACAGGGAAGACAAGGCCTGCTATTGTTTAATTTGTATCCTGGAGGAAATTCCTCCACTCGCTTGGCTACATTGCACTGCTACCATCTGTGTTACAAACGAAGGTGTAAAGCGATGACATATTGTGCTGCGTCAAGGAAATCGGTGGGGAAATACACAGAGAAGTTCGAATGACAGTAACCGGTATGTGAGAAATGCCACTGGTAGTGTTTCACTACCAGCTTTGAAGAATATGTTAGGCTTTATCGAGGACACCATCTTGGTATGTTTTTCCTCCTGTAGGAGCCACCTGTGTTCCTGGAAGGATAACTTTGCAAAAGCAGGAAGGAAGGGTTAGTGTGTTACTGGTGCATTCTGGGAATTTAAGCTACTGCCCCAAAGCTTAAAAGCCAGTAGTTTGGAAGAAACGGACAAGCTTTATTCAGCACACACGATGAGCAGGTTTTTGGCTCGATGAAGGCTGCATCAGCGTGTCCTAGTTTCAGTTACCTACTACTCCTAATCAGATCTCATCCCTTCCAATTTCTGGTCAATGAGGAACCCTGTTTTCAGATGTAAGTGAACATGAAACAGGCCTACAGTGATGTTGAGAGCAGGGATAAACAACCTCTCCTTTTGATCTCAGTACATAGACCCAAATCGCCTTTTAATCTAAGTTTGTGTAAGGCCTCATGAATATTTATTGTGGAATTGTTTTAAGTAAAGCAAGTAAATTACAGAACAAAATCAATGAAGCCCTTGTTGAAATCACGAGGTTTGCTCCTGTCCATGTCCTACAATTTTTATATATCCTCTCCCTGTACGCTTCATGGTGATTGTGTTTGACTTGGTCTAAAAGGAGAGCAACGAGAGAAAAAAGTCAGAAAATGTAGGGCCCAGGGAATGGAAAAGATGGGGTCCTTTACATTCTTTCCATACAGTCAATCTGAAATATTTGACTGAAGCCACAATTGATGGTTTTGCATATTTCTCCCTGTGAGGCTGCTGTTTGTGTGTCACTGTGGAATGGGAAAAAGAAACTTGCAACACTGCCACCTAGTGGCAGCTTTTTGGATGGATTATGGCTCAGTTGATGAAGTAATTTCTCTCTTTTACAGTGAACTCAAGCAACGGTCTGTGTGTTCCCTGTTATCATTCTTTTTGGTTTGGTTTAAAGTTTGTAGCTGTTAAAAAAAAATAAACTACAACTTGTTTTAAACCTTGGTGGGCAACTTCATATGCAGTAATTGCTCATGAATCTGCATTTTGCATCCTCCTATAACCTTCTTCCAAGTTCTCATGCAGCAAGAATCCAGATGATGGATTAGTCAAGGCTATAGTTCCTGTATAAACCAGTAGGTGGCAGTAGATGGCAAAATATGGCTTCTGTTAAATGGTCACTCCTATTCATAGTGTGTCTCTGAGTACAGACTTTGGACAGAAGGATTTAGTTACAAAGCTAACACTGTGATGTAATAGGGCTCGGCAGCCCTCAGGACAATACAGCTGTCGTTCTGTGTTGATGTTGTAAGAACCAAACCCAAATTAAGTTGAAGTCAGGGGTTTGCCTGACTTCAAGGGGCTAACACAAAGTTGTTTTGATATGAATGCACAGTGTAGTTATGTGTCACATATATGTGTTGATCTTATATTTACAGCATTTGTAAGAGGTGGTAACAATTTTGAGTGGGTGTTTTTGCCGTATTTTCTCACTGGCCAATAAAAGGTTGTTTGGTTTGTCAATTTTAATCATGTAGATCTGAGGGTCAATCCTCTCAAGGCTTTCATTCAAAATTATATATAATCATTTTCATAAACACATCATTGCAATTGCAATATCAGCATAAAACTGTCATAAAAAGTCCTTTAACAATGCTCACACAGACATTATGTGGCAACTTACCGGCATATACTTTTAATCAGCTTTGTTGGGCAACATTTCATAAAAAGTTCATTTAGCTTATGCTTGTTGCCGTCAGAAACATAACTCACGGACAGGGTGGCCATTCTGCGAGGTTTCATGTTCATGTCTGTTTGTGTGTCCGGCAGAATCTTAACACAGCTTCTGTTGTCCCTCCACTCTGCTGTCACCACATCTACCTCCAGTTGCCGCTGACAAAGGCATCTCAGTAGCTGCACTGCAACACACAGACTCTCTCGCTGACACGCGCACGCGCACACATGCACACACAAACACACAAAGAGACTGTGTGCCCCAGTGTGTACCAATAGACAGTGAAGTAGCTGTACAGGCTGCCAGCTCACAAAGAGGGCTAGTTTGTTTCACCTCCGACTTGGAGTCAGGCCAAACAATCTGAGAGCTGCTCACTGGGTCACTTAATGAAGTAATTGAATAGGGAGTTTTGAGCTGTGCAGTGTATTGCTTTTATATTTTATCTGTGAGGTGCTTTATTGCTTTCTATTCCAGTGTTTAGTCACAAAAATCACTGTCAGTCTCTTTGCGAAATGTATTCTGTTGAACTAAAAGCATATTTGTCCTCTGTATCATGAATCATCACTGTTTTAATAGTAAAACAACATTGACATGGGATTTCCATATAAAGTTCAAATAGTGAAATTATTAGCAAACAATTTGGCCAATTATATATTCAGAACCTCTATTTGTAGCTGCTAAATGCTCTACTATGTTCACAAGTTAACTGCTGGTAACTGCTGGTAACTGCTAGGTGGTGTACAGTGGCTGAAAACAGCTACCTGTTGTGGCTGGACAGAGTTTGAGAGTGGTTAGTATAAAACCTTACAGATAGTGTAGCAGTTCTTGGCCATAAAAACAAAACAAGAACTCAGAGTTGCTCTGAATATCCATTTAACTGAGGGAAACCTAAATACTAATTTGGGTGATAATTCTCTGTGTTTAGTTTGAGCAGCTCCTTTTGCATCACAGATTGTTAATATTAAAATATGGATGATAGAAAATTAAAGCTAATTAACACTTATTCTCTTTACCCCAGGATCTGGAGATTGTCTACTCTTATCTCCATGGAATGGAGGCCTTGTCCAACCTGCGAGAACATCAGCTGAGGTGAGTGTCTGCACAGACTCCACCCACTTACCTAACTTAGAGCTTGAGATTCCAGTCACGTGAATATAATCCATCCATCCATTATTGTAACTTATCCTGTTCAGGGTTGCGGGGGCGGGGCTGGAGTCTATCCTAGCTGTTATTAGATGAGAGGCGGGGTGGTACACCCTGGACAGGTCTCAGGGCAAAAACAGAGACACATACATAGACAGACAACCGTTCATGCTCACTTTCACACCTATAGACAAATTAGAGTCACTAGTTAAACTAACATGCATGTTTTTGGACATTGGGAGTTAACTGGAGCATCTGGAGAAAACCCACACAAGCACATGGAGAAAATGCAAACTCCACACTGAAAGGTTGCAGGTGGCAGGTAGATTCAAACAGGGGACCGTCTACCTGCGTACTGGCATTGCTAACCATCCCACCACCACGCTGGCCATATGAATATAATAAGAAATTAAAACATGGTGGCAGCTCATCTGTGTCTGCTTCATAACGTTCATGAAGCAGACACTAACCACACATTGGTTGAAATTACTTTGCTCTCTGAAGATCAGATATGTTCAATTTATCAGGACCTTTTCAGAGGCCTCTGTTGCAATTCCGGAATTTTACAAAAAGAAAGTGACACATGCCCTGAAGTGTCCAAGTGAGGACAAAGAGGAAACTCTGATTTTACACATCAAGGTCTTTGTACAGTTGTGGGAAAGTTCTACTGTATAGGTGATAACTGTTGTATAAACCTTTTGTGGCAGAGATGCTCAAAATCAAACAAAGAGTACATGCTTTTTACACTGAATGCCCTTCCTGCCGCAACCCTCCCATTTTATCTGGGCTCGGGACTGGTGTGGCCCTTGATGGCTGGGCAAGGCCACACCTGGTGAGGTTAGATTCGATCCCGCGGAATCCCAACCCGATGCTCTGCCCATTGAGCCACCAGGTCTCCCAAACTGCCTCAAAGTGGTAGAAATCAATGGATCTAGAGTTAGAAAGATCTGAGCTTACTACATGTTTGCAGCCCACTTCTCATCTTTGCTAGACGCAAGTTGCTTGAACATGCAGTCATGTTACATTGTGGGGAATGAAGGGGCCATGGTTAAATCTCTGGTTCTGCTGCACTGATTTAGATCCTTTTTTAAGTTATTTTAAGTTGTAGTACTCTGTACTGCCCCTGAATACATCATCAACATGAGGACTGCAACTGATTACTCATCTAGCGCAACAATGACTTATGCTGATTAAAATCAAAAAGGCCACTTGTATTATTTATCTGCAAAAGGTTGCTTATACCAGACGGTATTAATGATAATATACATTGTTTAGTTTTATACGTTAACCCTTAAGGGTTTTAAACATGTCGGCCTAAACTTACATGGTAATTCAGTTCTGCCCTCCGCTCATGATTTTACCTTTTTGCTCTGCTGTCAGCACATTCGCCTTCCATTCTTTTCTGTTTGGCTTTCTTTTTCCAAACAGTGCAGATCAGAAGTCTGTTCCCAGCGTGCCTTGTGTGCATACATGTGGATTCTACAGGCGAGGGAACAGTGTAGCAGTACATGACCCCTAAGCTAGAACATTCCTCTGTGTGACCCCTTAGAGGCCTCCCACCCCACACTAACCCTTCTCCCTCCATGTTTGGATCGTAAGGAATGTCCCTCTGGTCCTATAGACCAACCAAACACTACTGCCAATTTTGGTTTCCCTAATTTAAGAAAAATAAAATCCCACTCTGGGATTATGTTTTTTGTTGTTGTTTTTTTCTTCACATTTTCATGAGACAGTTGTGTTGTTTCTCCTGTGGTTCTTTTTTTTACAGTGACATGTTTTTAAGAGCCAGGATTGTTTTTCAGTCCCTGTGCAACATGACAGTCGCCCACATCTATTTTTGAAGCAGTTTTGTTTTGATCAGCTTGTGTTTACTATAGTTGTCTGCCTGTAATGTTGGGGTGCAATTGTCCTCTGTGGACGCGTGTTGAGAAATCCTCATATGGATAACTTTTTAATCTTTGTATGTGAAAGAAAATAAGGGCTTTATTCAAAATCAAAATGACAAATTGAGTATGGCGTGCCAGGGTCGCTGTTGCAAGCCACTGTATCCAGTTCTTGTTTAACCAGAGTGAGAGATGTGTCTATGTTCTGGGTAATATGGCAGACACCTTCCCAGTTGGTGTTGGCCTCCGTCAGGGTCACCCCTTGTCACTGATCCCGTTTGTGATTTTCATAGACAGGATTTCGAGGTGCATCTGCTTTTTGCAGATGTTGTGGTTCTGTTGACTTCACCAGACTGTGACCCTAAGCTTGCACAGCAACAGTTTGCAGCTGAGCATGAAGCGGCTGGCAGGCAAGTCATCAGCTCCATGTCTGAGACCATGGTTCTCAGAGAACGGTGACTTGTCCCCTTCGAGTTGGAAATTGGTCACTACCCCATATTAAGGCGTTCAAGTATCTTGGGTTTTTGTTCAAGAGCAATGGTAAAATGCATTGTGCGATTGGCAGGCAGACTGGTGCAGCATCAACAGTAATGTGGACATTGTGCAGAGCCGCTGTGGTGAACAGTAAGCTAAGCCACGTGAAAATGATTTACCAGTCAATCTGTGTTTCTCACCTGTGGTCATGATCACTGGGTAACATCCAGAAGAATTCTAAGATTGCATATACAAGCGGAGAAAATGAGTTTACTCGAGAGATGGAGCAGGGAGCTCGGACATCCAAGAGAACTTGGAGTAGAGCTGCGCTTTCATGTTAACAGGAGCCAGTTGAGGTGGTTTGGGCACCTTGGAAGAATGTCTCCTGGGTCCCTCCCATTGGACATCTTCCAGGTACGCCCAGCGGTACCCGTGGTAAATCCAAAACGGGTTGGAGAGATGATATATCTTATCGGGCCTGGGAACGCAATCATGCCAGAGGAGCTGGGGCAAAGGATTTATAAAAAGCCTTACTAAACTGGCTGCCACTGTAACCTGATTCTGGATAAGTAAAAGATAATGGATGAATGGACTGAAAATTAAAAATGTTACCTACTGTTTAATATTATTTTACTGATGGAAGTGCTGGAGAAGAAGCTAATGCTCACTCAACTTAACGTCCAAACCCTTTGTATGTATCTGAACTGGATACAGACAGTTGTTGTGGGGCAGAGGCATAAAAAGACAATGCTATTGTCCTTTGTTCTCTCTGCTGTGCTGTGCTCTTATGTTCTCACAATTTATTGCTGACTACGATTTGTTTCTGGGTGATAACATTTTACTGTTTTATATGTACAGTACAAGATTATCTGCAACAATATTGTATGTGGCTGAAAGTTATTCTGGGAGATGTAGGAAAAAGGAAAACAATTAATTTAACAATTTTGCAATTTTGCTTTTACTGAATGGAACAAAACAAGGCGCCACATTAACATTATCTGTTAATACTTTATGTATGAGTATATAAGAATTTTACACATTATTTCTTCTGACTGCCATTCACCCCTCCTTTTCCCTTTTGGTCCTACAGGTTAATGTGTGAGACGGTGCGTTATGAGAGACACGAGGCCAATGAAGTGCTTTACTAGTAAGTACTACAATGTCTGCAAATCCATGGCTGTGTTCACTGAAGTGTCAATGGATATTGATGGTATTTACGTATCCAGAAACCTACTGTGCCTTTCTACCAGCATATGAATGCAAACAAGACTGGTGGCAGCCAATTCAATACTTCTGTTTGATCAAAGTGCCCTGTGGCCCAGGCCCAGAGTTATTGAGTATCTCTGGCATGGCATCCCACCTTCACACATCGGAGTGACGCAAATGGAAACAAATGTCCATAAAGAGCAGAATCACGCAGACTGTGCCTTTTATGAAGAGAGCGTGTGTTTCACTGTGTGTAAACAACTCTGCTGCACTACTGAGCAAAAGGACATTCCTTCTAGGAAGACCTAGGGGGGATCTCCAGTCTAATTTCACTTGGATTCAACAAGCCACAATGTAATGAATGGACAGAGAAGAAAACTGTAGCTAGAATGGCTTCTAAAAGCTTTTCCACCAATCTAGGTAAATTTAGGTAGTTGCTAGTGAAAATGCCTATATGACTTGTGTTGTAGAGAGTTAATATGATCGGAAAGATGTATTGAAAGGTTTCAGATAACTTCTTAGTGGGTTTAGATCCACTTAAAAGGACAACACATGTAGCGTTTCACCGCTGTCACGTGTTGACGTCCTCCAAACACCCATGGTGAGAATAAGAGTTAATTAACTCCATTAGTGTCTTCGAGGGGCCAGAGAGGGTATGTTGTCCCTTCTCAGGCTCCCCCGTGTGTCTTTGGGGGGTTATGTGAAAGAGTCAACACCTCATTAGAAGCCCACTTGTCAATGTGGGAGATAAATAAACAGTAGTACAGATTTAGCAATGGTCATGTGGACAATGGACTTCAGTTTCAACAGGATTTCTTTCAACCCCCCATACCAACACACACACACACACACACACACACACACACACACACACACACACACACACACACACACACACACACACAGATTGGCTAATTTGTCTGCGCTGGGGACCTCTGCTGTTGTCCAACGATGATTGAAAACAAATCAGTTAGAACCACAATTCTACTCTGTGACATGTTCTTTAATTCCAAAATGCTTGGTTGAAAAAATATTAAACTTTAAGCAATGTCAAAAATGGATTTTAATGTAAGAGTAGTCAATTGCATAATGCCATTATTACAATTTAATCTTTTTATTAAGATAAGGTGGAATTTATTTGTTACAGCAACACAATGACTGCGTTTAAGTGGACTTAAGTAACCGGGTTAGAATTGGCTTCTTCGGGAAAGCTGGTTTCTGAAATTGGGGTAGGGGATTAGGAAAATCTGGTTTCTGAAATTGGGGTAGGGGATTAGGGAAACCTGGTTTCCACAGGTAGATTTCTGTCGGAGAACACCGATTATTTAGCCATGTGGATGTGTAACCAGGTTTCTAATCTGCTTTCTCCACCTGCGCATTTGCGTAACCAAAGGCTGCGGAGAGTAAGCTGCACGCAGCTTAGTGACAGTAGAGATTGTTAACGTGTTAACGGGGGGATGCCGCCTGTTAACATGGGTCCAACAGAAAATTTCATTTACATAAAGTGACTTGTAGAACTTTAATTAAGTCACTTTCCCCTGTGGATTTTTAAAATTCAGACAAAAAATTCAGAGTTGTGGATCAGCTTTATGTTTCTTTCCTTTCTCTCCCCCTGCGTCGTCACTCTGATGTGACACGAACGCACATGCAGAGAAAGAAAAGTCAAAAAGAAGCATTTTCCATTGTTATACTGTTAAAATCAGGGGGAGGAGAAATCAGGTTAGTCTTCTGCTGCATGTATGTACGTAACAAGGTTACTTAAGTGCATGTAACACCGTTTCCCCAAGTACCAGAGAGAGCTGATGTCTCTGAGGAACCCAGCTACTTAAGTCCATGTAAAGCGTCAATGACAGGCAAGGAAACCTGTAAAACTATAGAACACAATACAAAGAATAGGGCACTGTGAGGTTAAGGGGTTAATATGCAGGATTAATTTTTGTTGCACAAATTTTTGATAATTAAAAAAAGTCAGTTAAGAGAAGCACTGTTAAAACAAAAACAGATGATGGACAGAAATAGTTTACTTGTATGATAAAATTCAGTATAGGTGATCACAGAGCAAGGGCTGAACAGTTGTTTAGCGAGTGTAACTAGCTCTCAGCTGTGATGTAGCTGAATATTGGTGTTTTCTGACAGAACGAGGAAGGAAAAAGAGTGTGAGAACGAAAGCACTGATAAACCACAGATGGGTCAGTGTAAACACAGTGGTAAGGGAAATTGAGAAACTGCCTTTGTGTACCCCTGGGCAAATGCACACAAGCACAGGCCTTTAATTATTTTAATTTTGGGGGGGGGGTTCTTGTTTCATTGAATTTACACTTAAAGTTGTGTATTTGTGTACATGTTTAGAATTATTAAGTGAAAATGTATGTCAGGACTCTGATCTGTAAAACAGCAGCCGATTACATTGAGTTTCCAGCCTTCATTTCCTTATCGGTTTATAACAACAGCATTAATCTGCAGAGAAATGAGGGCATTAAAAGCCAATGGGGGAATTGAATGTGATAGTGTGTCTCCTAAGTCATAATAGATTCTATGGTTTATACATTGAGACATTTTAAAGATGGCAATAAAGGGAGTTCAGCCAGTTAAATAAGCCCACAATCAAATGAAAGATGTTTTTAGCAGTGCTTAAAATGACTTTTAATGAAGTAATTTTTTTTTCAGCAGGCTGGCACATCAGCGATAAACTTCCAGTTTTCATCTTGAGTGTCTTACACCTACTTTCTTGAAAATACCCTTTAGCTTCAACAGTGTTAAGAGGCAGAGGCTGGTGGAATTTATCAGAAGCAAAGGGAGTAAAATGACAAATGAGGCACAATATTAACAGAGGCGGGCAATTGATGAAATTCTATCAGTTGTTCATTTCACAAATATGATATTTTAAAACAAAATCAATTTACAATTAATTAGTATTTCCACTAGGCGCTTTGTGAGACACTATGAAGATATTAAATGGCAATAAGATTACACAATTTGAGGAATGTGTGTAAGTAATGATGTTTTCAATATGACTTGATTAGCCATTAAACCTTTTTGGGGGGAAAAAAAATCACAATTTGTTAAAGCCCCATTTCATCAGTTTACTGTCACATAGTATGACATAGAAAGGCATCAGCTTCTCTAAACTGGGAAGCCACTGACTTGAAAGAATTATCACTTGTCAATTTTGATTTTTAACTCGCAAAAAAGCTCAAAAGATTGAATCAAGTTCACAATTTATTGCTAAGCTGTAGATATTACTGGCCCTGTTTCATTTAAATTGGAACCGCATTTCATTGTTTGGCAGCCGTCTTTCTTCTGGGCCTTCCTCCTTTTAAGGGACATCTACATCCACAAGAACATTTTGTATAGAACTAAATCCTGGCTACATATTTGTGTTTTTTTTCCCCTTTCAGTACAAACCCACCAAATTCATACAAATTGCCTCGATAATGACCTGCATGCTGAAAACCTCACTCTGATTATCCCCGGCAGTTGGCAGTCTTGGAAGTAATGATAGGAGGGTAGGGGCAAAAGTTAGAGTTCTCATCTTTCCTACACACACACACACGCACACACACATGCTATCTCATGGAAACTTCCTATGCTGTGAGAGGCTGAACCGCCGACGATTTACCATCCAGAGATCACAGTGCTAAAGTCCTCCGTAGATGGAGGCTGAGCCACCAAATTTTACTGTGGCCAGTGAAGTGGGTTAACATCTTCTGCTCGGCCTTTCACCTCTTCCATCTCAGCCTCTTCAGTGCAGCCCTCAATCCCTTGACCTTTGTTTCCTCAACTGTGATCAGTCCTGCACACCGTTATCAAGAGTGTAAGTCTTTCATTAAATTAGATCTGATAGGATTATTTAACTAACCAATTTACAGAAAACTAATACATTACAAACATTAAAGATTTTTTTTCTGGTTGCAATTTCAATGGGGGGCTACCTGCAAACGTTTTGCTTTGAGATGAAGTAGGGGAGAAGACTCCATAGATGAATTAAATCGATTTTGCAAGCCGCACTTTTTGAACAAATGAACAACAATAAATCAGGTAGACCCTTATGACTTGGCAGTGCAAGGATTATTGACCCTGATGTCCTACCCCCACTCACATTCCCAGACATCATCAGTTATCAAGTGCACACACTTTGAAAGGGCTTAAACATTTTTAAAAACTATTGAACCTGCATGCACAAGCTGGCAAACTTGAGAGCACACTCATCCTTGCAAAAGTCAGTTGGCATTCCTCTAGAATTACAAAAAAGCAAAGTTGCTAACCCCAGTTATTAAAACACCCACAAAATTGCCTGTTGGCTAAATACCTCTACGCCGTTTCCCATGCTGTTCACGACTGGTCAACAACGTCATTTTATTCCTCCCACACGGACTACGCAAACATTCATGTGTCCTATACACAAAGCCTGAAGCTGAGGCAACTTCATTTATACCCAAAAAAACTCAACTCTTCATACTTTGACTGATTTAACTTGGTCAGAATGTGACTAATGACCCAACACCAGATTTGTTTTGTTTTTTTTACCCATTTCCAATCTGGAGTTTTTACAGATGACAGGGATTCACCACATTTGTTTGCACCTTTGCACTAAATGCTGTTGCTTTTTCCTTTATTATTATTTTAACACAAATGCTTACTGGCAATCATATCCTGTTTAATCCTGCTGAAATCCTAGTAAACCAACAGAGTCTAAAAAGAGAGATAAAAGGTATTTGTCCCAATGAGAGGCGACTGCAATGATCCCAGTAAAACAAGCTAATCACCAAAACTGGGTGACTAAACCATTGCCAGGAGAGCAAAAAAGACTTGCACCTCAGACATCTGTTCCAAAATCAGGCGTGGCAACTTTTCTTGTTTAAATAAAATTGATTGTACTTAATAGCAATTCTTTGGTATTTCATTTTTTTTTTTTTTTTAGCTAAAGAAAATAGGACATTTCCTAACTTGTTTTCATGACAATATTAAAAAAAGAACAGTTTGCTGACTGTGATATTTTAATCCCTGGCCAAGGTTTAGAGAGAGCATTGCTCCCGTGCAGCTATCGGAATATTTTTCCCCCACGTGCAACTCCCAAGCTGCTGGCCTTCAGAAACAATGTCACAGCAGGGTAGATGTACAAACCCGCAGGTAATAAAAATGAAAATCTAATCACGTCCCAGTGACTAGTCAGCCTAAATATTTAGACAACCCTGTACAGTCTGCATGGTATATGAGACACTGACATAGAGACACTACTTAAGTGGTAGATATCTGACAGAGATGCTAATTAAAAAAATAAAATAAAAAGTATCGAAGGGAAGAAGTTTTTAGACTGCTGTCCTAACATACTGCTTCAATGTTGCAAGCACGCTGTATTCTCAACAGATATCCGTATTCAAATTGAGTAAATCCTGAAAGTTTCTCCCTGGTTTCATTGCTATAGTTTTTGTTTTTCTTCTTTTGGAAACATGTTGGGAATTTCAAAATGTAGCCCACACTATTGTGTCACCGAGAGTCTCTTGAGAGTTACATGGTGAAAGAATGATAACTACACAAAATGGTCATATTTTAAGTTTAGCTTGTTTATATTGCCTCTCAGTTGACACACCTCCTTTGTTTGGAAATTCCTGTCATCCCACCATCCTGTCAGTCTACACTCTATTCAACCCTTGTAAATCTAGTGGTTTGTTGACATTGGTTTGATTTTCTGGGGAACAGTCATATGTGCAAAATAATAGTTTTAATTGCAAAATCTTATTTAAAACTATACTGGTGGAGAAGTAGTGTTGACTTGTGCCTTTGCCACAAACTGGGCTTAAACATTTGATGGAGCTGACAAAATTCACAAAGCATTATTTGTACATAATATATTTCAGTTTTTTTGTGTTATAAGAGATACATAATAGCAAATGCATAGTTGTTTTGTTTAATTATCTTATGACAAAAGGTAATTAATACATACAGCTGAAACTATTAGTCAGTCGACATAATTGAAGTAATCTGCAACTTTTCATCATCAGTTGGTAATTTAGTAGTTATGTTTAACTATAGGATCCTACTAAGACAGTTCATTCAACCAAAGGACCATCACATATACACACTTACATTATAGTCAGTCTGAAAAACTATCACAGAAACTATTTTAAATATAAACTAGTAAAGCTTCAGATTCATGCGGAGGAACGAGCATCTCTTAACCTCAAGCTGCGCTGTACCAGGAACCAGTCTTCCCCACTTTAAAGGTTCCTTGTACCAACTCTAAAGTCTCCCTTGTTATCTGGTGTCATGAAATAAGGGCTCTGAACTCAATTAAGAAACAGAATTCTCTATGTTCATGTTAATTAGTTGCAGTAAATTCTCTATGAAGTATTAAAAATATCAAGTCATATGTGAGTCTCCAGGACAGCATTTCTCATAACTGGAAAATTAAACATCCTGTTTTTCAATGCCTAAACCTGTCGAGTCAGCCAAAGTGGCCATTTGATTATTTAATGAGCTATATTTTTATTTTAACAGATAAACCTGATCTTATGAATGCCTTTACGCTATAATCACCTTTCTCCTGTGATTTTAAGCCCCTTTCCACCTTCTCCACAGAATCCTTACAAACCCAATTCCCTGTCGTTAAAAGGTTTGTTTGACAATCACTTCCAGGACGGGTGACCCAGTTCAGTCAAGCTGTTGAGTCTCCTATCTCCTACTTCTTTGGTGTTGCATCTTCCCTTCTTCCTCCTCCTCCTCCTCCTCCTCTGCTGAAGTTCTCGCTTTTTTGGTGCATCTGCATGCCAGCAATTAATAATTGAGTATTTCATTTGTGTCATGTTCCAAATGCAAAGAGGAACCAAAAATGGATCGGGGGGAGTATGGAGGGAGGCGGCTGGAGATCAGTAGAGGAAAAAAGAAAAGGAATGGTTTTGGTGTGAAGTAGTGATGAAGGTTCTACAATGTGTCAGTAGGGTGTGCTGTCTGCAGCCTCATTAGTTCTGCAAGGAAAGTGTGAAGAGGAGGAGAAAGTTGAAGTGAGACTTTGTTCTTTGTAATTTAAAATAACACCTCAGTCAGCACAGAAATACGGGTTGTCGATGCTGCATCTATGTGAAGGTGGGTTTATAATAAGCGCACCCGTCCTTTACTTTTTTGTACGCAAAATTCAAATACACCCTGATGATGAATCATTCATTTTATTATTATTTTCCCCCTGGTTTTAATAAAACTCACACTAAGGTTAGGTAAAAATGTTAGCACAAGCTGCTGCCTTATTAACACCTGAGCACTTTAGTACAAGTACAAAACATGACAATGTGTCTCACGTCATAATGTTCACCTCATTTGCTTTTTTTTGCAGAGAGTTGAATAAGAAAAATTAGACCACTCTAATGTCTATGGTGACCATGAAGTTATCAATACCAGCTGTTAAGATTAGCTTAGCAATCATGGAGAAACAGCATTTTATAATTTTCACAACTTTTTTTTTTTTAAACTTGCACAGACAGATGCTAGGATGTAAAAAAGAAAAAAAAAAGAAAATAAAAAAAAGAAACCCTTAGGGCAGTGACATACCAAACCATTGTTAATACCGTGGTTCTCCTCTTGTGCACTGAATTGCTAAGCCGAACAGCCAATGAGAGTTTTTCTCTTTAACTCACAGGACCAACACTGTTTCAACATGTTGAATTGCCAGCAAAGCCGCAGAAGCCAACTAATGTGGGACATAATGCGAAAACTAGGCAGAGAAATGCGAGAAATGTCTGCATTGCTTAGTTGCATTTGACTGTAGGATTTTATTGCCTTCAAACAGGTTTAAATGTACCTTTTTATATTTGTGTTTATTTAAGAAGATTGCAGTCAAAAGCAAGTGAGTGCATTTAAACTGTTCCTTATTATAAAAAAATAATTGTATTGTTTGTACTTTCTCTTTTAGTAAAAAGTGTATTAGCATTTGTGTCTATCACTGTTGTCAGAGCAGTCATCCATGAATTGCAGGATCCTTGCCACATGTTAACATGTTTTGAATGGCAGCTGTACAAAAAACATTTCCCGATGAAATCGATAAAAAAGACTAAATCCAGCTCTAAACGAAGACACAATATTCATAATTTTAGCCCTGAAAGCACCAGTCACCAGAACAAAAATTAAATTGGGTTTTGTTTACTGATGCATGTGTTTGTCAACCATTGCAGAAATTCATGATATTCAGAGTATTCATGTCACATTCCCGTAGACAAAGCCAGTATCAGTGTTATGTGTCATGAGAATTCTTCCTTGTCTGCTCTTCCACTTCCTTTTAACTGTAAAACCAACTCTTAGTTGACATGTTTGACTGAAAAGGGGCCGCAAAACAAGGATTGTCTTTGTCAAAATCAGAATTGGTTTCCTGTTTAATAGACTAACATAGTTTACCTTCCTGACAAAGTACAGTTTGTGTATTCAAGTCTATTAAACTGTTTTAGAAGTAGGAAGAACGCTGAATCATCAGCATCAGCATCCGTAGTGAAAATGAGACTCTGGTAATGATCACTATAAAGCACACTGGCACAACAGCAGTTCTCTCTGCGACATTTGAGCCGAGCTACTCACTAATAGCACGTTTTGTTGCCTTCTGACTTATAAATAAAGTTAGCATGAACTTTTTTTTTTATTTACTCTGTCTCCATAACATTTGTTGACATTTGCTCTAGGTTAACATATGCAGCCTCTCTGATAATCCTGCATGTACTGAGCCTTGAAGATTCAGGGTTTCTTAGCCTTGTGAGATTATCTCTTTGCAATCCCTCTGGTGGCTGTGAAAGCCAGCAGATAAGAAGGATGAGCAAGGAATAAAACTGATGAATTTTAAAAACGGCAATATCCTCTAAAAATGACCAGCCTGCCAGTCCTGATTTAATGTCTGAAGTTTACGCATTAGTTGTTCATCTTAACACCAATTCTCCTCACTGGAAACTTCCGTGTTCCCTAATAAGGCCTGTGGTTCATTACTGATGCTTCATAATTCTTACAACTGGAACCAGTGCCTGCAACTTAAATTGGTAAAAAGGTCCCTGCAAGCATGATGGTAGATGTCCGTATACTTGTTTGTTTTTCTACTTATGGTGTACAGGCCTGACAGCTAGCTGCATCATTCAGGGGTCAGTCTGAGTTTACTTCGTCTGCAGTGCCCAATTTCCTCGTCGGCATGTTTCAGCAGGGCCATGGGTGTGGGTGGATGAGAGATGATTCTTCAGTTCATTCATGGTTCACAATCTCTTGTGTTTTGTATTTTTTTTTTTTTCTTTTCAACCTAAAAACAAAATCACTATTTGGCACAGTTTTTTTCCCCCCACTGTTGTTCATTATTCTCTTTGTCCAAAAGAAGTAGGACAAAAGTAAAAAATTGCTCATCACAGTTTCACAAACCTCAAGAACATACTTCAAAAAGCTTGGTTTTTTTTTACACACTGTGTTCTGTTAATTATATATAATATTAATGTTTTTCTCTTTCTTCCTGTCTTACAGCCCTGATGATATTGGAAGTTGCTGGTACATCCTGTTGTCTGGCTCCGTCTTCATCAAGGAGTCCATGTTCTTGCCCAGAAGCAGGTACAATCATTGACTAGCCATTTTGGGTCTGGGAGCTGTTTGAAAGTTGAACACGGCTCTAATGAAGAGCAGCTTCGGAAAGATCAAACAGTGGGGATTCCATCTTTTAAAACATTGTTTGCAGAGTTGCTACTCAAGATTAAACACATACTTGTTTAATTTCCCAAAAAGAGAACTTTTAATGTGATTACCTCCCCACACATAGGTTCATAATGAAACCAACAAGTTAAGCAAGTGGAAGTGCAACAGATCCAGTAGTTGGTCAAATAAAACTAGCACTGTTCTTCCAATTAAACCATTGTGTGTTTATATAAACATCCATAGAGTAAAAAATTGCTGTAGTGATTTACAATAAGCCTCTCGCATGAAGGCATAAACATTTGACAAATATTGTACATAAAAAAGCGTAAACATTACTGCATACACCAAAATAGAAGAGGTAGAGCAGTCATCTACTATTGGATTGTTCCACCTGTCACACGTCGAAGTGTTCTAGAGCAAGACACCACTTAGCTGCTACGGGTGAATACAGGCCGGCTGCTCAGGAGCTCCCCCATCGGTGTATGAGTGTGTGCGTGATTGTGCGTGCAAATGGGTGAAGCAATGTAAAGCGCTTTGGGTTCCACTTTTAGATTCCATTCTTATTTTTGTTGTTATCCATGGTAGTAGTTGAAATCTTACTGAATCTTTTCGAATTACATATAGTTGGATACTGTAAGGTAGGGTTGTTCCAAAAAACAGATATTAAAAGAACGAAAGACGGTAGACTACAAGTTTGTATGGTTAATAGTTAATAATAATTATCTTTGACACTCTCAGAGGACCAAAGAGTCACGTTCAACACTCCAGCTCTCAGCCATCAGCTCACAGCAGTGGTCACCACCTCTGAAGCCAAGACCCAAATGTTAAAAGCTGTGATTTCACAAGTGGATCTCTTACATCAACCATCACTGTGGGGGCGTCTTGAAAACAATGATCTTTTCATCTATTAGCCTTGCATAACACACCTACGGCCACTCGGAATCGAGGCCGTCACTTTAGCCTGCGGAGCAGAGCCGTCCTGGCAGGACAGAGGAGGTCGGTGGCGGCCATTCTCTAGATTCACACGAACGTGGGAGGCATTTAAAATGGAAAGCTTGATCAGAAATGTGCCAAAAAGCAGCTCCCCTTAAAAATAACCTTTTCAGTTTTGCCAAGGTGAAAGTGTGTGTGGGAAGCTGGAGGGGGATTTGCAGGTATTAGCAGATTAATGTTATTGCCTGACCGCACTGGCTGGGGAGAGGAGGGCTCTAAAGATGTTTACTAAGCATATGTAGCACAAACTCTCAGCTGTGAGACGGTATACCATTCATAATTAGCTCACTTTGTTTTAGAGCGACGCCAAATGCACTGCACAAGACTGTCAAATTTGTGTCAGCTGCACTAAATTACAAGCTCCTTCCATCCAAACCACCTAAAAATCAAGTATGCATGTATTTCTCTCTATGACAAACTGCGTATTCAACGAACACAAACGGACAGTAATTGCAGAGGTACCTCGCATCATACGGTGCGTGCTGTCTGACGTGAAGACATGCATCAGTGTTTGGTTTCCACTTGTATTTTCATGAAAACAAAGCTCAATGCTGATACAGCCCTAGTCAGGAAAATGGCTGCATCTGTCATTTGTTGATTTACATGGTATAAATGATGTATTTCCTCATTTCTTGTGGTTGGTGAGTAATAACTGCTGACTTTCAGAAGACAAGGTGGAAGCTGTGTATTGTTAATGTCAAACTGGTTAAACCAAGTCAGATGGTCGGTGGCATTTTTAAACCAGTTTTTTTTTTACCTTTCAACAGCTAAGAAAAACTGAAAAAATCTGCACTGACTCTACAAAGCTCTTAGATTCAGGATCATCAATCATGACCCAATAAAGCTTTGGTGTAATGATTAATATAAGTTTATTTTTTATTGTAGTGTGCTCACTGTGTTGTAGTGCTACAACACAGTGAGCCTGTTCTTAGAGGGTTATAGCATGTTGACCAAACTCTGAACTGGCACAGGCCCCAACATAAAACTAGCACCTAGTTAATGCAGGTCCAAAAGGGGTCGGGGAGAAGAGTTATATACCATTAAATTTGAAACTAATTTGGATTATTGAAATGGTGAAAAGTGCGTTGTACTAGAGTTTGATTATGCAAACTGAATTCTACATCCTCCCCATTTGATTCAATTGTTGTCTTTAATGATTTATATTAAGACCAGGTACAGACTTTGGTGGTTGGAAGGTGCAACATCTGATTTGATGCTATTAGTAATTGGTCTGTTAAGTTTTAAACCATATGAGAACTGATGTAGATTCCTAATGTTGCATATTTAAAAAAAAAAAAAAAAACTCTGTGGGGGGGGGCACATTGTCATTCAAGATTTCGAGGATGTCAAGGTCATGAAACTTGCTCAGCTCTTAAATAACACTTTTTTTTTTAAATACATGTTTTAATCTATAATAAGGGGAAGAATAAAACGCATGACAGCAGTGTCATGACAATATTTCCTTGTAATAGGAAAAAAAAAAATATTTTAGAAATATTTTATACCCACCACACAGTTATGACACTGGATAACTGGAGGCCCTCTGACACCAGTAGAGCAGATAGTACAGATGTCACATATTTGAATATTAAAATATTGTTTGTTTTGGGGAAAACGCACAAAAAATGTTGTATCAATCTGTATCATTTTTAATTTGCTGTATAATTTAAACATTTACCTCCTGCTTAACCTCTCTGTCATCGTGACCAAGAAAAGAAAAACGAAGTCCATGTTGCATCACCTTGTCCAGAAAGAGGAGAAATTGTGGGGGCAATATGGCTCAGAGGGGAAATTGGTTGTGACACAAGGAACTGAATGGAGTCCAGTGGGACTTCCTGAAGCTTTTAAGGATTTGGTGGAATTGGGTTTCAGGCGGGCTCTGCCCAGAAATGGCTGTTCATATCTGCACTGGAAGCAAGGTGGAAAACCTGATATGCCTCCATCATGTCTCAATGCTCTCTGCCCCTCTCTTGTACCTGTAGTGAGATGTGATAAGGGGAAGATGAATGAGTCAGTCATCAAATGGAGACTCTGCACTTCTGTGCCTTATTTAACCCCGAGGCCAGTGTGAAATCAAAGACAACACCAATAATTACACTTAATAAATGGGCAGCACAGGTTTAGAACACTTTCATTCTGTCATGCTTGTTTTTTGTTGCTATATTTGTCCTTTTTGGTCTGTTTGGATTTAATCATAATGACATAGACCCGACACCAGAATATGGATCGTACCTGAGCGTTACTTGACCAATAGCCATTAAGGAAGCTGATTGCTCAATTTTTGTAAATAGATTTGATAGTTGCCTTTTGTGACAAAATGTTTCTAGATCCCCGTGTAAAAAATTGCTAACAGTAACTTCCTACTATTCCCTGACACATATCTTGTCAACATAGCTGTATCTAACATAACTCCTGCCATGACACCAGCCATTTTTTTTTGTTTGTTTCAGTTTTAATAGTAACCCTCAGCTTGAAACTGTTAACTTCCACCCTTTATTGTCCATGTGCTGTTGTTACTTCCCTTCATGCATGCTGCTCTTTGTCATTATCTTTTGACTGCTGTCAGGGCTTCGCCTTTGTTTGGCAAACCAAACCTTTAAACTAAAGTAGCAACAAGGCTTCAGGTTTGCAGAGAAATTTCAGTCTCATCACATTTATTTGTGTTCGGGAAAGAAAAGGTCAGTAGAATTGAAAGCACTTCCTGACAGCCAGCAGCAGCTCAGGCAGACTCATCTGGGAGGTGACAAAATGATTCTTTGATGATTAATTTTCCAGCTGTCCACATACAGATCTTACACATTTCTTGTAAGTATTGCTTACATATGTTATTTGTATGATACTTAAAAGTTCATAAGTTTGAACTGGGATATATATATATATATATATATATTTTTTTTTTTACTGCTCACATGGATAGAAAAAAACCTTCACCGAACTACAAATTTGATGTTATTTTTTCCAGACTTGAATTCAAAGTTGATGCAGATATTCATGTGAATGTTCATAAGCCCGGGTGTCGTTACAAACCTAATAGTAACAGTTTCAGATACAGTGCTTAGAGGTTTTTATTATCTTTATTGGGGATTTAGTTGTAATCAGAGAGAAGAGCGTGTGACTGATTTGAGATGCCTGAATTCAAACCAGAGAAACAAGTTCTCAGGAAGCAAATAGAGAGTATGCTCGGAAGTATGCTAATCAACCAACAGTTACAATGAGCTCTGTGAACGTTCAGCTAGACATTTAGTTAACACTTAAGAACACAAGTTAGCTAAACTTTCTCACCCTGAAATGCATCACAGCTTCATATGGTACATTTTAATTAAAGGGAGGCATGACATGGTTGGTTGCAACATTTGAAGCCTGAAAGAGATAATCACATGTGACTCATCTGAGAGACGTGGATATAGAAGTCTGATTACTAGCTCTTCCTTTATGGACATGAGTTCTCTTGGGCGATAAATAAAATAAGTAAACAGTGGCAAGTTTAGTAAAACCAAACAGCACTGTAAGAGCCAACTAGGGTTTCCTCGGATTTTGTTTATGTATTGTAAGGTTGATTAGATTAAGAAGTATACATATAAGTGTACTGATGATGTCATTAATGACATTCTAGGGCTTCGCTGTTTGCCTTTATTGTTTATCATTTGAGTTTAACCATTTGTCAGTTAGACAAAGCATAATCATTCGTTACAAGAGAGCAGTTTCGCTTGGCTATTGGAAGGAGCATACGTGGACACCAAGAGAGACAGTAACTGGAGCAAAGGAACAGATCCACAAGATGGTGGGGACTGCAGAAAGGTTCAGTGTGTAGCCGTGAAGGCACACGGTTTCTTACCGTGTTCTGTGGATTTAGGAACCACTTTGAGAAACCTGTTTGATGGAATTGATTCGTGATCGTGTTTTGTGAAATTACTATTCATAAACGCGTATTGTAGAATTAGTCCGTTGTCGGCTAAGTTGAGAAACAGGGAAAACAATAAATGTTCAGAGATCATTGTATGACGAACACTGGAGTGGATAATTGTTGGACCACTGGATACGAGTAAGGTCGCCCCTACCGGCATCATTATAATAAATTGTAAGTTGTAATTAAAATATACAAACAGATAAAATATGAAAAGCAATAAAAGGGCAGTATTAATGTTAATAGAAGAAATCACACAAACACAATATAATGGTTCTGGGAGACAATTAATAGCAAATAATATGTTAACTTGCTATTGATTATGCAATATCAGAGTATTTTATAGTTCATGAGTAACTTCAAAAACTGTCCAGACCTCCCCTCCCCTATGGTCTCTCTCTCACACACACACACGCACGCACGCACATACACACAGCCTCCACCCTATCACTCACTTTAACTCTGTAGCAGGAAGTGAGTCGTACGCTGGAATGCAGTCTTTAGTCAGTGCACCACATTACACAGAGAGAGAGAGAGAGAGAGAGAGACTGGGCAGAGCCTTTGGACAGAGGCTGATTCACGTACACTTTCAGAGCCACACATTCCCATTCTCATACACAACTCCTAAGATAGCAGCACTTGGAGTGTGCACAGGACGATATGCAGCAGTCACACCAAAGACGCCGGATTTGGGCCATGCTTGTCGTACTTGCTCTGGACTAACAGTGGGGATACATTTTAGGAGGAGGGATCCTCTTGTCTTATCAGGTGGCAGTGTCACTCTGGGAGCAGTTGTCAGGGGTGAGTGTTCAGACCACAGCAGCATTCAATTCCTGTATGGGACTCGATAGAACTCTGCCTGGAAACTCTTGTGTTTTTAGTTTTCTAGTGTTTTAAAAAAATCTGACTCGTCTCCAAACTGGGAGCTGGTTGCAGTAAAACCTTCAAGTCTGGAATGTGAAACATGACTTTGATGTTATTTTGGATTTGATAGTGTGCACCGTGTGCTGCCAGTAAAAAGGGGTGTGTGTGTGTGTGTTCTCATGTTTGGGGGGTTCAACATGACTTCTGGCAACTTTGAAACCAAAACAAAGGTGGAGCTCCTGCTGTGGTGAGAATGTGTTTAGAAATGGATGATTGATTGAAACATCTTGAGCAAAAGTTTGGAGCAGCTGGCCTAGTCGTTCCCTTTCTTACTTCAATTTTTCAATGCCCGTTCTCTTTGCCATTACAATGTCAGTGAAGTTTTATTTTGGGAAGCAAAAGTCACGAGTCAATTGCACACACTTGGCAGTGGTGTCACCTTCTGTTTTAGAAGTGGCAGTGTTTGGGGCATGTTTTTGAAGCAGACATGCTGTTGAATTTTGTTTGTTTGTGAGGTGAAATGTGGCTCAATGGGCAGCTGCAGCTCCAAAGCGAAAGGGACCCAACAAGCCTGGATTGTGTTTTCATTGACAGTCGTGACCAGTCTTTTGCATAATCCCAAACTATAATCTTTGTCCTTCTTAAGGGTCTTGGGGGGGGGTTAAGAAAACATGGTGTGCCCTCTCATGACTTACTCAGTTAAATAGCTTAACAGAGTGAGGATCCCCCACTACTCTTTTCCCTTCACCCTCCTCCTCAGACCAGGGGTGCAGACTAGGGATTGCACTGGTTCAGTCAGACAGCAGAATGGATCTGAGGCTTTGGCTGTGAACTGAGCGGTAAATGAAATGCTGGTGATGCATGTGGAATGACATTCCAGACGCCCAGGCTTGTTGTATAACCGGGGGAAATGCAGGGCTGCTGAGGCGGGGGGGATGCCAGTCCGTCAACTGAGAGCGGGCGAGAGAGCGAGCGAGCCTCAGGGCTTAATTTGAATATTAGCTCCTCACTGCCTGTCAGACACCAGCTCATGCTAATTGTCTGACTGCAGAATACAAGTATATTTGGAAAAATTTTAAAAGGACAGTTGCAGAGATCATGTTTGGCATTAGTCTCCAATTGTTATACTTAAATTACTATGTCACCTGTACAGCAATTTGAATGACGCCATAAAAAAATGATAAAATACGCCATTTTATTTGAACAGTACTTGATGGACTGATTAATTAATTTTACGGTAAGTTGCTAAGTTGAAATGTAAACAAACAAACTGGTGCGTGACTTAGTTGGCCATCAATGTTATCTGCATGTCATCTTCAGGCAACAGCTGCCTACACAAAGTGATGTGAAAAAAAAACACAAACCTCATATTGACTTGTTCACCTGAATTCCTTAATGCTGAATTATTCATAGTGTAGATCGTGCACAGTCTGTGGCATCATTAGCTGACCTGATACAGATTAAATATTTGCATGGGTCAAACTTGGTGCAGAGACGCCCACACCTCAGTCCAGCAAACCATCCACTGGAAGAATTGAATGTTTTCGCAAGGCACATTATTTTTGTTGTCTAAAACATACATTCACCCACACTACAGGTCTTATACATTTTATATTTGCTCAGAACTAGTCATAGAACAGCAAAGGCTTTAATCTTCAAACAAGTCACTTTTGTGTGGGAAAAAAAAAACACACGCCCCCTCACTCTTCACTTCCATAATCCCCTCTTTAGTATTTCACATTGCTAGTGGTATTTTCCTCCTGCGAAATGGAGGATTGGATTACTAATGTCAGGAATGTGATGTGGGAACACGATGGAGCATGCCACTGGTGTTTGCATTTTGGTGGCCCAGCATGTTTTGTGAGCGCAAAATGGGTGGACTCACTACTTGTTTTTCCGTGGGAGAGCCAGCCAAGGTAGGCCTAACAGGATCAGAGCTGGTATCAACTCCAAATGTCTCTAAAACCAGATCAAAAGGATTCATTTCTCTGAAGCTACTGCCCAGCAGACAAATCATCTTTGCTGGAAGTAAGTTTCAGGCGAATTACATTTGTCTTTTTGTGAGAAAATGAATCAAATGCGCCCCCATACTGTAGCAGTGTTTGGCCCTGTGGTGGTATTCAGGCTCATGTAGCCGAGTTAAAAAGCATTACACTGCTCAGGCAAAGCAAACCGCAGCTATCAGCATTAACCCTCTCACTGCCCTAAATAACTCAGTCAATCATGTTGTCTTTGATTTTAGAGTTTATATGTCTCAGCAGTAGTTTTCTTGACACAACACAATGCACAAGGCAAAGAAACGTGGACAAATTGATAAAGTAAAACTGTAGTTCCTGCAGAGAAACAAGAGAACAGCTGACAAAAGAGGAAAAGAGCACAAGATGCAACAAAAACCTGGGGAAAGGGAAAAGGAAACCAAGCTAAATCAAATTTTTGAAAATAAAAGGCACCGAAAATAAAGAATTTCTTTGTCTTTGTAAAAGTGGCCGATAGGCTATCGCAAGCTCACTCCAACTAGCTGGTATTCGTTTCCAAGCCTGACAGAGCTGTATCCACAACATTTAGCAATAAACCTAGGGCTCCACAGCATTTAGGCCATGCTGTGCCCGAGGTTTGCACCTGTCAGCGTGATTGATGAAAGTTGCCACCTCCACAGCGTTGGTACAGGCAGCCAAACATCACTACTCGCTGTTCACTTCGTCTGTGAGCACTCAGGAGAACTTTACACACCTGGAGTTACTCTGTCTGACGAATTGGCTTAATCTCTCAATTGACTCAATTCATGAGGTGAGAATAAATAAAGACCTGTGACCTCATACAAAATATGATGATTTAAAAAAATGACGATGCAACTGCCATTGTTTTAATCAGTGACCAATCTTCTCATTATTCTTTTGGGTAAGAATTTTTTTTAGTTTGTGAAAAGAAGTAAATGGTGAAAAATAGCCATCACAACCATTCAGATGTTTTTGAGTAACTTGTTTTCACTAACAACTAGTCCCATCAGTTTCTTGTGACAAAGGCAAGAATCAAACCCATTTGACAATTTGACAACATGCTAATAAAAACAAATCTGCTGACAGTTCAGTTAGGAAATATATGAAGAACCAGCAGAGTGGTGGAGTGGTTAGTGATGCCACCTCACAGCTAAAAGGTCCCAGGTTTGAATCTACCCGTCGGCTGAAGCCTTTCTGTGTGGAGTTTGCAAGTTCTCCCTGTGCTTGTGTGGGTGTCCCCTCTTACATGTGTGTTAAGGTAATTGGTGCCTTTAAATTGTCCATAGGGTTGAATGGGAGTGTGAATGATTGGCTGTCTGTTTATGTTTCTCTGTAAACAGTATATAATAAAAATAAAAATCATCTGCCACAATCATTTTTTTCCTATAATGATTATACTAATGATACATGACTTATTCAACTTGTTGCAAGCTATTTTTCTTTATTGACTAAATTTAAATGTATGTTATGGATATCTTAATTCAGCGCAAAGAATTCAGGATAAACAAGTGTTTAATTTAGATTTATATAGAAAGGTTTCAACGATTTAAATCCCAGCTTGTGAAGGTAAATATTCCCAAACCATCGTCGTATAACACAAGGCAGGTGCACAAGCACCACAGCAGCCTACTTTTTCAAGACACTTGAGTTTATCTTACGAAAAAACCAACAAGATGTGGGTCACATTCCTAATCGGTAGATGTCAAAAATAACAAACAAGGAAGTCCTTGTCTCTTGATTGAGGTCGGCCACGCAACAAAGGCAGCATTCTCCACCCAACCCACGGGCTGGATCTCCTCCTGCTCAGAATTTCCACACTGTCTGCCAGTCTTTGAGACATTCTTGTCTCTGCTTCTTTTAATATTCCAAGGTAACCCCCACCCCAGCCCACCCAGCCCACCCCCTACCCCAGCATACTGTACAAACTGTGATGTCATGGTGGACTTTTCCACAGGCGGGTGTTTCCCTTCAGGGGGGAGAGGGGCACAGCTAGAAGGAGGAACTGTCCATTCAATGCTGCTCTGTTCAACATTTTACACAGGAATCCTACACTGCCTACATAAAACAGTCGGCAGAGAGTTACCTGTAGGCTTTCATAGACTTTTAAGTTCAGTGCTGTTGTATGAGGTTCACAACGCCAAAGAAAAATGTCAAGGTGCTTTCATTTACAAATTCTACAGGAAAAAAAACCTGAAGACTGTGAAGATATTGACTTCTAAATTCTAGTTTTTTCCCTCTTTTTTTTTTTTTATCTTCTAGTTTTGGGAAGCGATCAGCAGGCAGCCTGCGACGCGGATGTGAGTGCATCGTCCTGGAACCCTCAGAGATGATTGTGGTGAGTCTCATTTTTCAGACTTTTTAGGATGCAAGTGTCAGCGCAATACCTCAAGCACACCACCTAATATTCACCTAACTGAACGTTCATGTTAAACAGTCACAAACAATTGCAGCAAGGCGGTGGATGCATCAGTGGCTCACTCACATCTTCTAAAACTAAACATGTGCACCTGCTTATGTCCAAGCCTGGTAGCAATTGTGACACGGTTTGATGGCGATTTAAAATGTTGGCTCACACAAGAAAATATCGAGAACTAATCATTCAAATCACAGTAAGGCACAGAAATCGATAGTAGCTCAACAATGCAATCGTCTCTTGAAGGATCCTGAAGATCATATGCAGTGCTGATGATGATTTTGCACTCAAGGGCAACAGTATATTTGAACTAAAGATCGTCCTTCTACAGGTTTGAACAGCTGTTTATCACAGTAGTAGAAAATCACTTCTGTGTCTTATTTATTTTAAATAGAATGGTTTAATTCTCACTGTGATAGAAGGAAGTAGGTAAAACCTTCCTTTGCAAAAGTTATTACTAAAGAAGCTGATCTGATTAATTGGGCAGTGTCTTCAATTAGAACCTCTGAGATTTGGATTTCATTTCTTTCACACTGTACCACCTCAAAGACTCTGACATGCACAGAGTACACGGTGAAAAGTATGGAATTTATGCTTCCCACCTACAAACAACGGCCTATACTTTCCTTGTCGTACGTAGGAAACGGGACCTCTGATTGGAGACCACAGACACATAGGACACACATGAAAAACACCAGTTGCGGGCAACAGCTTTTTGAAAGCACTGAACAAAGCTGCGCAAAAATGTATATTCCCTTTTTACTGCAGCCAAGCAAACATCACACATCTACACATGCATACACACGCTCCTCATCATTTCTAGCATGTGCAGACCCCTGCGTCTTTATAAAATGAAGACATCAAACCAAACCCACGTCATGTCAGTATGAAATGAGTGGTGGGCACTGCTGCAGTCACAGCTTGGTAATCTCCCTTTTCATAGGCTGTAATTGCCGTGTCTATGAATCTGCGTTGTGCTGTAGATGTTAACTGAGCTTCAAGTGTATTACACACTCTCAAGCCCCCAGAAAATAATACCCCCCGCTCTGCTTACTGCAGACACTCTGTGGCCTTACCCCTTTCGCTGTTATAGGTGCCAACTCACCCTGTAATTACTGAGGAGGGTTTTGTGCTGCTGGAACAGGGATACATGTGGATTAACCCCCAAGCCCCCCACTACAACTTTGAGTTACACACGGAAGAATGCACATGCACAGACGAGCGAAGAGAAACGGAACTGGAAAAATAAGCCGCTCACGTGTCTGTACTGTACACAACACATGCATGCACACACATTGCTCATAGATAAGCAATTAGACACACAATCACACTTATGCTCTCACTCTCACACAGCTCTCCTGCCGTTGTCATGGCAGCAGTTGGTACAGCAGGGGAGAGACTTTACTGGTGTAATCCCAAAGGCTGAACACTGTGAAATGCAAAGCTGCAGTGAAAGTAGCAAGTAAGAGTAGATGGGGGAATGGGCCCCAGAATAATAATAATAATAATAATAATAATAATAATAATAATAATAATAATAAACCTAATGTTTCTCTTTAATAACCCAAAGGTAGCAGAGTCGTCCCATCTAACAAGTTTTTAGCCAGAAATACTTAACCATAAAAAAACTGTAGAACATGACCTCACTGGCTGCTCTTCTAAAGTAGTACAATGAGTAAGCTTCCACCCCTCCCCCTCCCCATGAGTTAATTAAAATGGCAATATGGGTATGGTTATCTTGTTTCAACATATAATATCCTTGTGGTTAATATGTTTATCAGAGATGCAGAGTAAAGTGTGTGTCTGTGTCTGCATTCATCTTTTACTCCACTAGGCTCCATCTGTGTCTCCCTGTCTGTCAATCAAACCATTCCCCGTTGCTCTTCCCTCTCATGCTCCCTCCTTCACTTCAAATTCTTTTCTCAGGCCTCTGTTTCTCCCTTTCTCAGTCTCTCTTTTGTCATGTTGTGAGCACCCTTTGACGTAGGTGTGCATCGTGCAGCCCACACACACTTCTATATTTATGCAACAAGAGGGATGGGAGGCACGGAGGAGGAGGAGGTGGAAGATGTAGAGGAGGAGTAGAGGAGGGTGGGGTTTCAAAGGACCTGTGTGTGTATTTTGATGGGGAGAGGGGAGGGGTATGAATGAAGACGAAGACATTCACTCTCCCCCTTCACGTTCTCCCTCCCACCCTGTCATTTCCAGGTGGACTATATGGATGAAAATGAGGAGTACTTTCAGAGACAAGCCTCTCACAGACAGTCCCGTCGGCGCTTTCGGAAGATCAACCAGAAAGGGGAGAGGCAGACGATCATCGACACCGTGGATCCATACCCCACCGGAAAGCCACCCATAGCCCGGGGATACCACACGGTGAGTTGAACCACTCTTAGCGTATGGTGTTTACCCTCGCTGTGGTGGATCGCTGTGTGCTCCAGAGGTGGCTTAGTGTTGCTCTGTTGAGCTCTGTTGGTTCTCCATTTGTGTGTAGAACAGAGCTGTAGAATTGTGCTCCCTGGTGCTTCAACTTCATGTACTCTTTTCTTTTGGTGGCCTTAGCTGACCCTTGGTGACATGGGTTGCTGTGTTGTGTTGTTCCATGTCTTGGGGAAAGGTGCACTTTGAGCCTGTTTTTCTAATCTTCCTTCTTGTAGCGTATAATTGTTGTTTTGCCCTTTTTTTTTTAGAGAGGAGTTGCTATATTTTTGTGTAAACTATAACTCCTGCTGGCTTTGGTGTGTTGCTTTGTCTTCTCTTTAATAACTGTTTTTATTGTTTGTTGAACATCTCAAGTAGTTTGTATGTGCTATGCCTGTGTCCCTGAGGTGCTGTTTGACTCCAGTTCTTACAGTTGTCAGAAAAGTCCAGAATTTCTTGTGTCTAACATATGCACTTTTACAGACTCATCAATCTATTGCTTTAGGAATTATCATCAGCACCGTTATAAGCGATTTAAATGCAAATTTAAAGCAAGTTCAAGGTTCACACAGTAGCATAGTTACTTGAATTTACAGGTAGTGTGACATGAGGAGTCACATGTCACACTTTACCTACAGAGTTAATGGTATGTCTCAAATAAGAGAAAAGGAAGTCGCTTTGTTTGAAAGGAATGTCAAGAGGCCATGAGAGGAATTTTTTGGGGTACAGTATGATATACAAAAGATCTGTTTACCTTTTGGACATTTGCTTTTGTTTAGTAAAATACACTACAACTTTATATTCTCTATAATATATATACTATATACATAAAAAGTAAAATCACTGTGTGTGTGTACACACGTATATATGTTATTTTTATGACATTTTCTCATTCTAATAATCTAATTAAAGCACACCTTTCAAAAAGCATTTGCTTTGAACAAAAATCAGCATTACTCTATATTCTTTGGATTGTTAAGATTGAATTTATTGAGAAGGATTACTTTCGATTGTTTTTAGGAATGGTACAGCAGATGACGTTAAAGATGTGCCGTTTGTTTGTGTACTGAGTGATTCATTTATATAGAGATAATTAAGGGAGGGAGAGAGTTGGGGAAAGGAGATGGTGTTTGGATGATGCCTCCCTTCATGGGGCTCACAGCTGTTCTATTCTTCTAAATTTTGCTCTTAACAGCAAAGCTGGTGTTATTACGATTAGTCAGTTAATATTCTGAATTAAATGTAAAGTAACAGTTTGGCATGTTGGGGGCCAGATCATGCACTGGCAACAAACTGCGCCATAAAATGAGAACAAAAGTGTAGTTTGTGGCTCTGATTCTTTTCTTCAGGCTCATTCAGTCACAGTACCATGCAGATTACTGATTTGACCCATGGGAGGAGGATTGACTCTAGCAGAGGAAGAGTTTGTTGCCCATTGCATTGTACCAGACCTTCTCCCCTCTGTGCCTTCTTTCCCTGGGAATAGGAAGCACAGTATTTTCACACTGATAATGTAAATACCCAGCATGCAGTTGGCGCACACAGTTTATCCTGTTCTGCACAATTTCACTGCATTCCTTTCATTGCTGATGCTCCCTTGGGTGTGCTGTCAGTGCACCGATTCTTTTTGGAACACTTGGAAACTATCACTTTGAAAATGCAGCAAACGTCACTTTCCTCCTGGCTTCACGCAGCCCCACCCTTTTCCCCTAAATTTAGAATGACTGTGTTTTTGATTCAAAAGGCTGCACTGAACTTTCTCATGGCCCCCCATCTCCCATAACACACTCAACTCTCCTTGCTCTAGTACCATTCCTGTGGGAAGGATGCAGCCGGTGCCATGGCAACCAGCAGTCCCAAATGGGCTCTGCTCGAGTGCACTTAGAAGTACATTCGGAAAGGAGGCAAACTTAACAAGAGTGCAGTGCGCTTGGGCTGCTGCTGCTGCTGCTGCTGCTGACAGAGGGGTGGAGGGGAGCAGAGCGACAGAAGCTGAATCTGGGAAGATGCTAAGCTGACATAGCAAGCTAATCTTCAGCATTTAGAATGCCAGGCACCATGCGGATTTTCTTCCCTCCTACCCTGAGGCATATTTAGGAGGTGAGAAATGCACAGTGGAGAAACTTAAGACTGAAGAAAGGATCTCTCCAGCAGGCAAGGTTTTTATTCAGCTTAGTCACTGCTATGAAGGAAAATGTGAGGACAGGTACCAAAACTTCACAGGAACGCTCCGATTTCACAGCATCACAGCTCTTCTTATACGAGGAACACTGAAGACGAAACTGATTTGTTTAGGGCTAATATAGTTATTGTCAAACTTGAATACTCTATTAAGTAACATTTTGATTAGTAATAAAAAAAAAACAAAAAAAAAACATCCCCAACACAGGGTGATTGATGTCTTTAAATTGTTTGTTTTGTCTAACATCCAGTATGTGAATATTTTATTCAAATGCAAAAAACAGAAAAGCAGAACATACTCACACTTAAAAAGATGGAAATCCTTAAAATATGCATTTATTTAAAAACTAACTAATGTATTGCTGTAACCATAATTTCTTGGTTAAGATATTAAAAAACAATCTGCTACTATTTTGCTATAAGTAAGTACATTTTCAAGAAAATATGACATTTGTACTCTTGTTGTATCTAAATGTCTTTGTAGAACATTTTCTACAAAGATCATTTTCTCATCCTGTATAGACCAAGAACTAATCAATTCAATCAGCTGTTTTATTAATAATACAAATGCTATGTCCATCCCTACGCTGATCATTTGCTTAGTTGGTTTTTGAGGGTATATCTCAAACAGCTACACCCCCAGCAGGAGATGATGCTCTTTTTTTGCCTTTTAACATTTAATGATTCCACAGTCATTAGCATAAATGATTCATCCTCTGATCATGAAATTGCTGCTATAAAGGCAAAATATTAGGGAAATACATTGAAAACGTAGCTATTTTAAGATGAAATTATCTCAGATTAACCTCCTCCTTTTAAACTAGAGACCGATAGGATGTGACGCACTAATTCCAACCTTTGTCGTCAGTCTTTTTTTTATTGAAATCAGTATCTCAAGTAGTCTTTGCTAGTAGCAAAGCGACCTTCACATGTAGCAAGTCTATGCTCTGCATGCAAGGTCACAGGTTCAATCCCCTGCAGTGACCAGTATCCAAACAGCTGTGGGGCCTGCTGTTGTCCCTCAGCAACAGACTGAACGTGCTCACTCACTGTAAGTTGCTCTGGACAGTGTCAGCCTATTGCCTAAAATATATATGCTAACCTAGTAGTGGTTAGCACTCCCGCTTGAAGTGCTGACACACACACACACACCTCAGCCTCAACTCGCCACCCTGATCAAAAGCAAAGCTATTATCTGTATGAAGTGCATTATTTGTTCCTCCGGGTTCATAATGCAAATAATTTTTTTTGAATGGCTAAACACAGCTAGCCACTAGCCATTGTGGCGGTTACCTTTTCTCATGCGAGTCATAAAGAACAGAGTGTTTCTTCATTATCCATCCTACACCAGCTCTCATTGGACAAGCGCCACCATGGACAGGTTGTCAGTCAACCTAACTGTGTCTCTTTTGACTGCAGAGGGACACCGAAGCGCCCAGAGGAAACCCTCCTCACAGGCAGGCCACAGCTGCTGGATTTTGAATTCTCAATGCCTCATTTGACCTCGATCTCGAGGTTGACTCACAACAACCTGTACAACAGTCTGAATGTCATCTACTACTTTTGCAGTCATTTTTTTCTATGGGTATTTAGTCTGGATCTGAAATACAAAGAAAGGCATCTTGATTATTGAGCTATGGTTGTCTTTGCTGTCTTTGTAACGGGTGTTTAGCAGTGGTAATAATAGATTTGCTGTATCTGAAATGTGGGTAGGGGTTAAATTTGCCGTTTTCAGACAGAACTCTTCAGCAAGTTGTGCATGTGACATTACTTTTTAAGAGGCTCTGATAGTAGCATGTTACAGCAAAGCCGACTGCTGCTGATAAGAGTGTCTTCCTGCTTCCTCCAGAGAGAGCTACAGAATGACCTTTGCTATATTTCAAAGATGAAAGTAAGTTCTGGCTTTGCTTCTAATGCGCTGTTGTTCAGATTTATTGGCAAGGACCACACCTAATTTTGATTTAAGATTTTCCTCCTTTTTACCTCGGTTTCACTGTGAGCTCTATTTCTATTATGTAAAGTATGTCTTGTTTTTTACCAAGTCTCTCTCTCTCTCTCTCTCTCTCTCTCTCTCTCTCTCTCTCTCTCTATGTTTATCTTTTTACATGTGGGATGTGGAAGAAGAGTGTTTTGAATTCAGCACCTTGCTTGTGTGCTCAGAGCAGTGGCTTGACACTTGGGTGCCTTGTTCAGAATGGACAGCAGTCATTTCTGTCATGTCTGTCTGTCTCTCACTCACACACACGCGTATACACACACGCACTCACTTGATCTTTCTATATTCTCCATTGCAAAAGGCTCGTAATCTCCATTTTTAAGTCGCTCTCCATTTTGCTCTTTATCTCACACACGTTATCTGTTTCTCTAGTATCAACGGCCATATGTGCTGTTGATCTGATGCACACACAAGCGCACACACACAATCACACACAGATTTTTCCCTCTGATCTTTCGCTCAGCCCCTCACTTAAGGTCTTTTTGCAGATTGTGTCTGTCACTCGGTCTGAAATGAAATGTTGACATGGCT
Organism: Channa argus; assembly: GCF_033026475.1. NCBI lineage: Eukaryota > Metazoa > Chordata > Actinopteri > Anabantiformes > Channidae > Channa > Channa argus. The sequence goes on from NC_090206.1 coordinate 22,163,235, forward strand.
GCCAATCTCCCGTTCACTGGACACTCCTGATTTTATCGATAACAAACTGTGGTAATTTCCACTATCTGCTGTACCAGCTTTCCTCTCTTTCTGCCCTTATGTTTAAACTCCACTCCAAACACTCTGAGCAGATGAGTAATATTCCTCCTCTGGGTTTACTCAGTGGCCAGTGGGGCATCCAAGGCCTCAAACAGCTGTTCTATAATTATACAAGCAGCGGGAGGTGGACGATCAATACTCCTTTCCTCCACCCGGGCAGCCTAGTGGTTTGCGAGGCCGCCCTGTAATCACAAGGTCACAGGTTTAATCCTCACAACAGCCAACGTGTCCATCAGCAATCATGTGCACGGTTGGAATGTCCTTGACAGTGACATTTCTCACTCATCTACTGACAAGTTTTTAATAGATTTGTGGAAGTACAGTAGGTAAGCGTGCCAGTGGTATTTCCATTCGTCGCTGGGGCCTAATTATGTGTGAAATTACTAGGAAACAGTTGTGTTGTGATTGTGTGTTGCATTTAAGAGACTCTTCTTAGGGTTCAAAGACTTAATTACTTTAAGGAGTTTTGATGGCAGCGTACACTTCTTAAGCAATAGTTTGACATTTTGGGAAATATGCTTTCTTGCCAAGAGTTCAGTCAGGAAATTGATACATCTGATATGTTGAGTCTGGAGCCAGGAAGCAATTAGCATAGCTGACGGGAGAAAACCAGCTAGCCTAGCTTTGTCCAAAATCAAGAAATTCTGCCAATTTCCATTTCTAAAGCTCACTAATTGATATTTTATTCTATCTGTTTGTTTAAATGTATTAAACAATACATCTGTGGTTTTTATAAGCCAAGGCTAGTGGTTTTTCAGAATTTCTGTCGTCACGCTAATCTGAGCTTGCTGTCACTTCATATTTTTCATACAGATGTGATGATGGCAATAATTTTTCTCATAAAGAATTACGTTCACTCATTCTGTTACTGAAGCACTCTCATACAGCTGAATTGCAGAGCATTACTTTACAAAATGTGATCTTGAATTTTTATATTTCCATTCAAATAAATATGTTAACTTTGAAAAAGGCTCTTCTTTGGCTGACTGCTTTAAAAAGAGAGATGGCATCGGTGTCAACCTCACTTCAAGAAGAAACTGCATTGGTTTATAATTCTTTTCATTTAGAAACCTTTCACAGCCACCTACACTGACCTGGCCTCTGAAAGTTATGCAGTTCAATGAGTTTCCAACAAATTACATTTAGAAATTTTCCCTGAGAGATATTTTTTTGCACGGCTTAAGGACATGTATGTTCATTAGAGAGCATTCGAGGTGCTGTAAGAGGATTTTGTTACTTGTGGACAGAGCAAGGCTAGCTGTTTTCCTGTTTCCAATCTAAACTCAGCTAACAGCTAGTGGCTCCAACTCCCTAATTACTTTCCAGACATGACAGTGATATCGATCTTTTTATGTAACTTTTGGCAATGAAGCAAACACAAGAGAATCATTGAAAATTTCAAACCAGCTCTTAAATTTGAGAACTGCTGGCATAATATAACCAGCTCCAAGGTTTCTCCAGCCTTGTGTTTGAGCAAATTAAACCAAAAGTTTTAAAAAAAAATTTAGAAAAGATCTAATTGTTTAAAATAAAACACACATACACACACACACACACTGCACTTTATAATTAGACTCTTATTGTCTGTTTAGAGGTTGAAGATGCCCCACTGTGCTAATGAGAAGGTTGAGAAGTTAAAGTGATCTATTCAGTAATCCACAGGCATGCTCCATGTAAGGTTGTGTGTGCAAGACAGAATAATAATGCATGTGTCTGTGCGCACCCTGCCCTTGAATAAGAGCACTGAGAAAGTTGAATTGTCACCTTGAAAATCTATTAATCCGCCGAGTCCCACAACAATGAAACAGATTTCACCAGTAAATTAAATTAATTCTGCCTTAACAGAGGAAAAATGAATGCTACTATATGAAAACAAGATTTTCAAATGCAATTTTAGGATGCAGTCTCATACAGCTACATTCTGTCAATGTTTAACTTGGATATTTTTCTCAATTTGATGCAGAACGGTGAGGCGTTCACCCACAATTTCTCTCATCCTTGACAGGCAGGCAGCATGTTTGATAACTTTCATTTCCTCTGCTTCTTTTCATTGCTCCCTCCTTAATCTGGCTCCAAGGAATGCAATAAACCTCAGGTACCGTATCTATTAACAATGTTTTCTGTTGTGTCTGCTATACCTAACTGTGTGTGTGTGTGTGTGTGTGTGTGTGTTAGCATTTTCTAGCTGTCTGTGTTTGTGCTTCTGCTGGTGGTTTTATCTGCATCTGTTCCCCCTTTGTTGTATCTGTACCTACTGGTAGACTTCCTTAATAAATACCTTCCATTTGCTAGCATGCAGTCTGATAAAGCCTGCAACACGCTCCAATTCTATTACCTCAACAGCAACATGACTTGAATTCTTCAAAAACTGCTCTGATAACAAAAAAAGCTGTTATACATACACTTCACATAGAAACAATGAGCATGTTTGGTAGAGAGGGCAGTAATAAACATTGCTAGGGAACAGCTTATAGCACTATAAATTATGATAATGGCAACAATTTAGCTGATGGAGGTGCATAGCTGCTGAAACTTTTTTCTGATGTTCTTGATGTAATGGTGTCGACTGTGTTAAAGGTCTTTGGAATATTATTATCCCCACTGTTTGGGTGTGGTTCTAGTGAGTCTCAGTGTTGATATGATGGAGGGATTTCGATGTTACTGTGCTGTGTGTAAAATCCCGTCTTTGAAACATACAAATTTAAGCCTAGCTATTTGTGTCTAATATTTGTGCTGGTTGGACAGGTATATAGCATGTAAACCCATTGTAATATCACCCGGAGCAGGATATCATATCTAAGTGTGGGACCCCATGATGAAATACTATCTGAGCAGAAATGGACAGCAAGGAAGAGTTTGAAAAGATCAGAGCTCAAGGTGCTGAGAAGTCAGACCTGCTGAGAAATGCAAGAGCAGAGAGAACAAACCTGCCACTTTGAGCTGAGGAAAAGCCGAGCTCCTATTTTTAGAGCCGTCCTTTGTGACACCCTACTCTGCTTCAGCTGTGCACTGATATAAAAGCCTCAGTTTTGAGTAGACATTGTGTAGGAACTGCAGCGGTGAAAGCAGAAACGGTTCATTGTACATTGATTTTCTTGCTTTCTCACCTCCTGCGTTCCTTCATCTGTGGTTGTTTGGACTCAGAATCATACAAGGGAGCTTCGTAGGGCTGCAATTAACAATTGCTTTCATTATAGCTTCAGTGTATTTATTTTGAACAATCAATAATTTAAAAAATGCTGTAAAACCTGCTTGTTTTGCCCAAAACCCAAAGATATTCAGGTTAGTGGAGACTAAGAAAATAGAGCTCTGACTTGGAACCAGCAAAGGATTTAAATGAAAATCCAAATAGTTAGTGGATATATTTTCTGTTGATTATTTAATTGTTTTAGCTCCAAAGCTTGACATTATTTTGAAGTCAATGAAAATAGTGAACAATGCCTGATTGTCATAAAGGGTAACGGAACTGATAAAAGATGACATCACTTCTCTATTCTCTAGAGTTTGTAAAATGAAATAATTTTATATTATCTGTTGCAGGTGAAGCTTCCTTTCTTTCTTTTTTTTTCTTTTTTTTTGAGCTCCAAAGCATCTGCTGAAAGAAAATGTGCATTTGTAGTTAAATATAGCAAAACATCAAACACTGTGTTTTGATGGAAATAGAACGGATATTTTTGTGGAGTCAATAACAACTGAAAGTGTGCCTTGTGCCAGTGAGGAAAATAAGCTGCTCGTTTACAACCAGTTGTAATTCTTTCCTCAACCGGTGTTACACAACATGCTTACTGACATTTGATGGGCTTTTCATGTCAGTTTTGACATTCAGAGACCTTGACAGTTGAGTATTTTCAAAAAGGTTGACAGATGACATTTATTTTGATGATAATGAGTCTGCACAGCGAGGACAATAAGGTAGCGATTTGCTTGTGTCACTTAAATTTGATCAAAATATCTGTAAACAATTGATAGCGGAAGTGTTTAATCTGTTCATTGTTGTGCCGTGTTAGAGAATGACAGATGCTGCAGTAGATATTTGAATATTAATTACAATGCCGGTTATACTTGTCGGGTTAAAGGATGTTTTGCATTTAGTCTAAAAATAACATTTTACACTGGATCTACACTTGGCTTTCAGCATCATAATGTTGGGACTAGACGGTGAGAGGAACATAATGAAAGACTGACGGTGTTTTAAGTTTAAAAGACTATGACATACAGTACATATTACATTTTTAAAAAGCTGACTTTTATTTAGGATTCAAATATCAGCACTGCATAAACACTGATCATCAGCAAAGAAATGGACAATAAAACCGATTTTAAAGGTAAAATCCTTTTACATAACGTTGCACATTGCTAACAGATCAGGTTCAACAGGAACAATTACTGCTTACCCATTACTTTGTGTCTGACCTGCCCCACAATAACATACATCTGCTTTTTATCTGCTGCATTTCATCCCGTATGGTGTTTGACCACCAGATCACATTGCCGTCATTTGTTTTTTTTTTTTAGCAAAACTATAAAGACATTTTTCTTCTAAAGGGCTTCAGAAGGTGTAGCTGCTTTTAACCACACTAGCAGCACGGCTTAGTCTGTGGTCTTGTTTGTCGCTAACTATTAACTAGCCTGTAGCTTTATACACGTAGTTGACCTTATGTCCATTTCCTGTCTCTATCTTTTATTACCAATATTCAAAGGCAGACAAGGACATTGGACAAGAAGCAGAGATATGCTACCTTTTGGCTCGCTGACACACTAAGACCACCTCATTCCAACTTAAGAATCTTTCCATTCACAACCTTCCGTTGTTTGCCTAATCCGGAAGCCTCTAGTCACTGATCAACTTTCCACTTACTAGGCAACAATCCTACTTTGCCTCATATTCTCTCAAACCCCCTGGTTTCATTTGTTTTTGCTGATTGTTCGCTCCTTGTAGCAGGCCCCAGGGTTAAAACAGATGTTTTGTCCCTTTGTACCTTACAAGTGTAATCCTTTAAACATGCCTGGCTGCACATTTTTCTAGCAAATTATTTTCAGAGCAGGATGCAGGTGACATCACCTTGATAAATTAAATAATCCCTCGGGCTCCAACAGCTATGAAAATGTATCCTTTTTATTAGGTCTCCTTTCTTATTCTTACAAGGCTATTTAGAGCCGTTCTAACAGTACAGACGTCAAGGATTAATGCACCGAGCTAACACGAGGGCTGTGTGTTCTCTATATGTGGCCTTTGACTGGCCTGCAAACAAATTCAGCAAACAAGGTTAGACACAGATCAATAAACAGACTATGTTAGATTTGATCCCCAGTGCATGTGTTTGAGAAGCCATGTTGTCTGAGAAAGTAGCATCAGACAACGGGACCCTACTATGCACCACTGAATTGTCGGTATTAATTTAAAGGATATTTTTAATGTTGTGTGTTTCTCGTGTTGACAGCTACAAAGTGAACAGGACGTGAACCGAGCTGAACATGAACCGTAAATTACTTTTTAGTAAATAAAAGTAAATTACCTTTAATTTGTTTTTAAAGATGTATTTAACTGCCAATTTCCTACAGATGCAGTGTTGAAGTACGCAGAGAGCCTAAGTGTTTTTTTTATGTGATCTGTTAATGGTAAAAAAGGCTAACATGAGGCCATTAATCATGCCGGACCACATTATTCAGCAATCATCAACATTTCGGTAATCATTTTGATCACTTACACGAAAGTGATGAGTGGGTAAAGCTCTTTTAAAAAACATATCATGTATTTATTAAATTTATCTTACAAATCTTCTCTGATCACCAAAGTGAAACTAAAATGTTGTATTGAGGAGAAATCAAAACATGCCTCTGGCCAGTGTTTGCTATCAGTATCCCACTACATGTCTGCTTTTCTTTCACTCAAGCTTGGTGTAGATAGTAGACACTGTAAAACAGGATTTGGGAAGAGGAACTGAAACACTGGGTCAGGAAGTGGGCCTGAGACATGCAGAGCAGATGTGACAAAACTAGTTGGATTTTTTTTTTTGTTTTTTTCTGGGATTCTTGTGTGCTTGCATGTTAGTTCAAAAGTAATTAAGTGAATGATTCTCTTGGTTTATCAAGCTGGTGTATTTATTTATTTTTTTGTATCTCAGTCATGCTTTGTTTGTAATGCTGAAGAAAATGCAGAACAATCTCATGCTCGTGTTGGTTTGTGCACTGACTAAAATGTGAGTGCAGTGTGTTGTTGTTCTAATCACAAATGTAAACCGTTGAATTAAGGTTCAAAGGAGGCGGGTTGCATTTAAAGATGTTGCCATGTAATGATCAGTTTTTCGTGTGTGTGTTTGAGATCCAGCAACGTAATGAGGTTTTTTGCGGAAGCAAAGCTGTAATGCTATGCACCATGAAGCAAAACACAGTCACGTGGTCGACCTTATAAATGCACAGAACAGTTCCACATCAGGTTCTCAGACCGTGTACAAATGGCAGATGAGTGAGGAGGGGGGACACAGCCCCCCCTCCTCACTCCCCTCCACCTCATGCATTTAGCACTCGCTGCAATTGAGCGTGAGTGCATTTATGTTATCCTCAAGTGGCGTTTTTCACGTCACTGTCACAGTCCCCAAAGATCAATGGTCCCCCTTCCACTTTTCCTTTATACAGTGAGCTTGTGATTAGTCAGTAAAATGATTTTAAATGAGAGGGGGTGGGGGTCTGATATTTCCCAGAGGGGACCCCGTTGCCGAGGAGATGTAATGATGCCCAGTGTCCCCCTCCCCTGAAGTGATGTTAATAACCAGGACACACAGCAAAGCACCTGAGCTTTTTTGTTGTTTTGATACATTACATCATGGCTTGAGGCGGAAGAGGTGATGTCATACTGGGTCTCCAGCTTCCCCCCCCCACCACCACCACCACCACCTCCCACTCACCTCCCCCATTGCTTTGACTGGAGCAGCTCCAAAACCAGCTAATAGTATGCCACTCTCTAGGAATTGTCTGAGGCACAGCAGCCATGCTCTTCATGTAACATGCCAAAAGCTCCAGCCTCAGCTGCGTCTGCACAAACATAAAATAAACATGTCCGATATGTTTATATTTTTTTAAAATATACAGTAATCAAGGGCAGTAACTATTTATTTCATATTTGAGTCTGTCTGCCTGAGTGTTGATAACTCTTTTCTGTACAATTTAGACATGAAGATTAGAAATACTATTCTGTTTGAAAGTAAATAATGTAAGGTTGCAGCTGAAAATGTTTGCAGCCATAATTACATTAAACATATTCTATAGAGAGAGAGACAGAGAAAGCAAATCCTCAAGTTGAGAAGCTAGCAATGATGAATGTTTGGCATTTTACTTCACACATTACTTAAATGAGAAATTGGTTATTAAAATAGATGGATTTTCTGTCGAGAGACCAAGTAGCCTTTTAGTAGATTGTATTTGACAAAGGAGCTGCAGATTTATGCAGCTCTATTGTACCAAAAAAGATATGACTGCTCTGTTAAGAAAATAAATAGCATAAAAAAGGGTAATAGAAAATGACTGAAACTGTCAAAATGCAGAAAAGTGGTATGATGAGAAATAACAATGGCAGTAAAAATAAATGTCATATCTGTTCTTTGAGGTGTTGTCGGTGCTGCTCCGTCATCTATAGAATAAATTCTGACAGCTGTAGTACATAATATTATGCTTCATCTTGTTTCGTCGCCAGGTCGGCCCATGAGACATGTGTCATTTGTTTATGTCAGCAGACCTGTGTCTCTGGGGGCTAGCAGCAGGGGCTGCCACCTGAACTAAACACGTAAACACATTTTCTTCCTGTCACCAAGCAAAGATCTCTATTTGTGCTGCTGTTAATTAGTTATGTGAAGGTGAAATGTCAGAGTCTATTGGCACTCTGTTTTTTTTGGGGTTTTTTTTGCACATAAACTCGTCTCTGCTCCCTCCTCCATTTCACCATGTCTCGCTGCTTCCGTCGCCACAGCAACTGAAGGGCCTGGAGGGGTGTGCAGGGGGCTTTTTATGCTCACCCAGTTGCCATAGCTATTCCAGCTGAGCGACAGTGACATCATTGCTGCCAGTCTCCATGTTTCCCTGCTGCCCATTCTGAACTCTCTCTTCTTCCTCATGCCTCTATCCCCCATTTCAATGTTTTATACTCCTTCTCCCAAAATGTGATGCTGTACTCTTTCTCTCTCGCTCTCTCCACACCTCTTTTCCCAAGTCTTTCAAGAAGAAGTGCTGCTGTCTCCTTTTCTGTCTCCCCGCCCAGGAAATGGCTTTCCTTCATGCCGTTACTATGCCAACCAGTTCCAGCTGCGGTCTAGTGTTGAAGTGAGCATGATAATGGCATTACTCGCACTGTGCTCCTCTCCTCCCTCCACCTCTCCATCCTTCTATGGTCCATCCAGCTATTTCTCTAACTTATTTTATTTTTTATTCCCGTGGCTGCTCAGCTGCAACTATTGCCTGTCCTTTCATTTTATGTGTCACCTCATTTCATGTCTTGTCTCTTCTTCGTTTTAATTTTCTCATCCCCTGCTGTCTTTTTGCCCTGGGAGTGTTGCTACAGAGGAGCCCGGCTGTAGTTGCTGCTATTACAGCCTCACTGTTAGGCAGGGAGGAGGTCCTTCTTCCCCCCCCCCCCCCCCCCCCCATATCCCTCCACCATCACCATGGCCACTACCACCCCCTTCCCCTCCTCCACCCCTGGCACACATACACACATCCCTCTGCTCTCGTTACAAACAAACCTCTGGCTTTAACGTTCAGTACCTCTGTGGAGGCTGCAGGCGTCTGGCTCTTCAAATAATCTAATGGTGCATAAAGGCGTTTGTGTGTGCGTGTGTTTTTGGTGTGTGTAGCTTTGCTTTCAGCTTAGGGAGGGGAGAAAGAGAGAGGGAAGGCGGAGGACGCAAACGTGAGTTAAAGTGTTGTCAGCCATTTTTCTCATCTTTTTTCCTCCTTTTTTTGCTGTATTATCGGCGCGCTTCCGCTCCTGTTGGAAATGTGATTGTCAAGTGCGCGGAGAGAAGAGGCTGGCTCGCCCTCACTGGATAAACGGATGTTTTTTTCGATCTCATCCTCTTCCACTGTGGTTTTACGATATTTCTGTGGGGAGCAGCGGGGAGGCTGGAATAAACAGCAGAAGCTGGGGTTGGCTTGGACAGTCTAATCAGGCCAAGGAACATCGGATACTCCCCAAACTGTCAAGCCGCCGCCTCCTTCTGGAGATAAGGTGCAAGCGAGGGAGGGAAGAGGGCAGGTGGCTTGGATGGAGATGGGGGTCTGTACTGTAGCATAGAGCAGCTCCGGGATGTTAGATTTTAGCCCGGCGAACATTTTTTCATTATGAAACCATTAGCAGCTTCAGACAGCAATGGAGTCCCGAGCCAGCAAGATAAAACCCCGGTAAGTAGCCTATCGACGTGCAACGTTTTCTCTCCATCTTTCTTTCTTTTTTTTTTTTCCTCCCTCATTTATGACCGACTAGATATGATTACCGGCTCTATAATGGATGTGCATCGGATTTCTATCGAGCCTCTATAAGATGAATGAACACAGGGCAGACCAAGGACGCGGCCGGAAACCCGAACTGGTTGATCAGAGGCTGATTATTGCTGTGTCGAGCCTGCGATGTGTGTCAGTGTGTTGTACTCGAAACGGCCGCCATGTGCTTGCTGTCACTCACGCGCGCAGACACACGTACGCTCTTAATGATCTCAGAGGCGTTTTAAGAAGATAAGTTGGAAGATGATGGAAACATATTTTAAAAGAACTACTGTAGCAGGCCAATATGTTGACAGTGATAAGCCAAAGACAGTGGGAGGCCTAGAGATGTAATGGTGATTTCTCCGTTGATTAAAGACGCACACACAGCCAGTGGTGCAGATGCATGTGTGTCAAACGACCGACGTTTCTGTCCTCATTATGTTTTACGAGCTGACAATATTTGATTGTAGCTTCATAAAACATGCCCATGAAATTAAACACGCCAGATGGCATTTTCAAATCCAACACTATCAATAGATCAGGCCGATTTGCTGGAAAAGGTGATGTCATGTGTGGAGAGATGAAGCTGCCCTAAATTCAGTTAGCCCACCTTTTAGCCTCTGCTGCCACCCAATAACGTTCCACTAACTGATGCAAAACGAGCCATTTCGAAGCAGAGAAGAGTAAAATCGACTCGCTGCATGAATAGAGTGTCTCGGGCTTTGCTTCAGTGGTGTCCAGCTGAGGCGCTGGTTTGATCCACCGGTTTATTTACCGCTGTTCGCTGGTGGCGCTGTCCGTGGTGCTGGAAGCAGGCGGCAGCTCCAGCAGATACTCTCAGGCCTGAGTTGATCTGCACCTGTACGGTAAACGGATTGATCGGTTGTCAGCGCTGCTGGCATCACTCTCTCTCTCTCTCTCTCACACACACACACATACACATACACACACCCATACATAGGGGTAAGGCTGTAAATCATACTGATGGACGGTTCCAGAAATGCTGAGCAGAAATGCCGAACGGAAAAATCACCTTAATATTCCTGTAATAGTCATAGAAGTGTCATTGTTGATGACATATTTTATCCGCTTCTCTCACTGTGTGTGCAGCTTCACTCACGGGGTCTTGATAAGGACCTTTTGATAAGGTTGATTGAGAATCTCATTTTATAAAACCTCTAAATCCACACATGTTCTTGTGACATGTTTGCATATTTTCCTGCATGATACAGTGCAAGGCAGTTCGAATACAAGTTGTAAATTTTTGCTTAGTGTTTAGACCCAAGACCAATGAGGTTTGAGATTTAGTATTGCGATATTAGTATAGTATGTCTCACTGTCTTTTTTTGTCTTAAGTAAAGCACTTGTTGCCCTGTCTTTAAAAGGTACTGTGATGCTGACAAAGACACTGTGTTTTGCTTTGACCACAAAAATAAAAGCAGGTTACAAGATCTTAACATGCAACTCATTTTAATGCTTGGCTGATGTCTTTAGAATCTGTAGAACTAAAGATAAGGTGGGTCATTTGAGTAACCCCCTTTTAAAAATAGTTTTGTCAACATGGATTTTGCCAGGTTTTCTGGGAGTCAAGCACAGAACACGTCTTTTCAAGTATTACATATTTGTTATTCCAGAATTATTGTTGGCAGGTTACAATTATCTCCAAAACAAAATGAAAGCACTTGAAGTCGAAGCAAACAAGCAGACAAGGCAGGACGTTAACACAAAGGCACTTGTATGAGTTCAACTGGTTTTACAGATCACTTTATATCTTGTCTGTAGGTGCAGTTGTTTTTCTTAAAGTATTTTGGTTTGATTTATTTTCGATTTGACATTTTAATTGGGTTTTCATCACAATGTGATATTTTTGTCCCTCCCCCATCTGTCTCGTTTCTCCATCTTTTCCCCCTTCCCCTTCATTTCCTATTCGTTTTCTTATGTTTTTAGCATATAAATGGAGGCTTGTGTAAATATTCATTTAGCTCAGCTGGAAACCCACTATGGGCAGAGTCAATTACAGCCACCAAATCTTATTACAGTAATGACATCACCCTAGTAGGTTTATGACAATTGGCTGTTACAGTATGTGTATAATCCCCAGATTGCTTATCTTTCCTCTGGAGACCTGTGATTTCCAGTGTTGTATCTGCATTTTATCTTTACTTCAACTAGGAACACATTGACTTAAACTGTCACAGAAAAATTTTTGTTGATTTTCCCAGTTAATACAGATAATATTTTTTGCTTTGTCCATGCTTAGTTCTGCAGACTGTCTTTTTATCTTTATAACGATTATAATTAATATGATTGATGCATCTATATACTTAACATCTGTTTCCAGATGTTGTAGCCTTGCTGGCTGATAATACATCAGCTGGCCATTGCAGTCAGCAACTTCACACTTCAATCCATTTTCATTACAACTAATGTAACATTATTCTTTATTTACCTGAAATGTTAAAAAAAAAAAAAAAGTCAATTTTACGGCTCTTGCCTCATAATCTTGTTAAAGCATACAATATGCTACAACAGTGCTAACATTAGTTTACATTCTAGAGGTTTGTTGCACTTCTGTCAAAAGACGTTTTGCAGCAACTGACATCTGTAATCGAGTGGACTGTATTCCTCATTGCAGATAATCATCTCCTCTTGTCTTACTTCTGGCTGATGTGGTGCTGACATGTGGAGCTGTAACTAGGGAGGGGAAAGCCCAGTGAGCATATCAGGCCCATTTAATCGGACACCATGCTGAAAGGGCTTTAATCTCTTGATCCGTGAGGCTCAGGAAAGCGAGAAGCGTCCATCTTGGTCAGGGGAACCTCTGGGATGTGCCTGCTGTCTCTTAGCATCTCAACATTGGCATTTTTTCATTTTTCACTAGTATACAAAGTTTAAAACCGCACATATTAAATGGTTAAAGGAGCGACACAGCCTCAGGCAGTTTTAGCTGTTTTAAGTCACAAAAAATATGTTTGGTTGTTTTCTGTTTGCGTCGGTACTTAAACCAATTAAACTGACAATTTAATTTGGTTATTTTTCACTGAAACTAGGACACTCTTTGAAACTCTTGGATGCTTTGTACCCCATGCAGGTTTGCATTTCGTTTGGCCAACCACACCGATAGACGTCTAGCATTGTAAGCCCAGATTCACCCCCAGCTCATAAAGACGTAAAGAGATTGACAGCCAGTCAGTCCTTCCATCCAGGGCTTCCACCCAGCAATCTAGGTCATTAGGTCTACAGTGTAATTTAAGGAGTGCCACATCTGCTCACATGTAGGCAGAACAGAATGTTGTGGCTCGAGCATTAGAGTGATGCTTAATCCTCCTGTGACAGCTGATTGTACATATTTTCAGCTCGCTGTTGTGCAGAGCTCACTTGCAACAGACGTACAGAGAGGCCTACATACAGTTAGACAGTAAGCATAATTGCATTCTATGTGTGATGCTTTTCATATTACACATAAATTTAAACATTAGCGTGTTATTTCGGCACTGTGCTGTCATAGTGCTACTGAAGAGCTAAATCAGCATGTGTCATAATTGTTGTACCGGCATCCATTTTGGCCCCCTCTCTTGCATGCCACTGGCCCCAGGAGGTCATTGGACCACATGCTTATAGACTGAATGGACCCTGGCTTTTTGACTGACAGACTGATGACCTAAATGAATGGTGGGAAAGGATTAAATGTTTATCATGCACTCACTTTTAACCCTTTTTTCCGGCTCCCCCTTTATCTCTTTTTCAAGTGGGAAGGGACCTGTGTATCAAGTGGGGGTTTTAGTGAGGGAGAGGTCTTTATTATTGGGATATAGACCAATCTAATGCCCGGTAGAAAGTCTGACAGAATCGTGTGTGTTTTACTGTTAATTCCAAAACATTTAACTGATTTATCCTCTATGTTTAGAGTATGTTAAACATTTAGATACAGTATTTCTATGACTTTAATATCTATTATGATTCCTACATAGCAGTAGGGTTTTGGGCAAGATTTTCTTTCCTTTTCTCCAAGTAGAGTGCAAGTCATATGGAGAAATATTTTGTTACTGTCAACAAATCCAATAAGTACTCATAATGTTAGTTTGAGTACTTTTACAATGTCCCCAGTCAATTTTTGTTTCTCAGTACCAAGGGTTTTCAATTATACTAGGAATCTAAATGTCTTCAAAAAACGCGTCAAGAATGCAAACGTGTACTGTAGATCCATTTTTTTTTTAAAGGATATATGTTTAGCTCAGCATTGCAAATGCTATGCAAACTGTGTGGAGAATAGACTTATTTCCAAGTGACAAGATACTGTATCACTGTACAGCTACAGTTCTTATGTTCATTGTAGGTTAAAGAAACATTTGGGACAAAAATGTAGGTCTGTGAAAGAGAATGTTGTTACACATCTGTAGAATCATTCAATTGTTGATTTTAATCTATTTGGTCTTTTCTGAGAATAAGAACCTGTTCTACAAACAAGCCACTTTTCTTTTGAGAATACCTTGGTAAAGCTCAAGTCAAGCCTTAAAGCGACAATACTTTGATATCCAATGTCTAATAATAAATAAGAAAATGCCCCATCTGAGGTTTGTATTGCACAATTGATATACTAAATTGGTTTTGGTCCCAAAAGTCATCAAAAGAAAATGTTATGAGGCTTTATCACTGCAACAAAGAGAACACAATGATGACCAACCATTATAATAATGTGGAAGTCAGCTGGAGACGTTCAGAGTGAAGTCCACCAGACAAGAGGATGGGAAATAGCAGCCTGAGGGGGGTTAGAGACTGACTGGCCCCTCCGGTCGACCATTTTCCTTAGTGCAGCCAGCCAGATAATTAAATGTGATGGCAATCTTTGACGCAGTGTAACCACATCACACCTCGGTGCCACAGGAGCTGCGCTGTCTGGCTCTCAGTCTGTCACTGACACATAAAGGTGATTTGTGTAAAGATATCTTATAATCTAAATTCCCCGTTGCAAACATCTGAGATAGGTCTGAAAATAACTTCCCACACCTTCTGCCAAATCAATTCAGTGCCACAACACATTCAAGCTCCACAGTTGGGATGAGGATCATGCATATTTAGTCAAAACTACTTTCCAATATTCCAGCGATAATGGCAGGAAAACACGTTTCCCTCATATCTCCAAAACTCTTTAATTAAGCTGTAATGCAGATGAGTGCTTCAGGAACTGTGACGGCAGACATTTTATTTAGAGTATGTTTGAGAGCAGGGATGCTCAAACCAATTTACTTGCAAATGAACCTGCTAAGATGCATTTCTGTCCAATTTATTCCATTTGTTTTCCAAGTGAGGCTTGAGTTCAGCCTTTTGAGATTGATTTCCAAAAAACTAAAGCAGCAAACTCTTTTACCAGCCCAACGTCCTTTTTCTAGTAGATGATGCTGAAAACCAGACTACTCTCTCTTTCTATACATATAAATACATGTATTCATTTCTTATTTATTGTGTGTATATATACGTTAACAGCTCAGATGTGAAAAAGGTCTGTGAGTGGCCCAGTGAGCATGCAATATGTCCAGTATCAGCCTGAATTAGTACTTGTTGGAGCAAAGTTTGCTTAGTCTGACTTTCATCTGCTGGCACTTATCAGGGCTCTATTTACTGTTTTTAAAGTAAGTTTGCAGAAGGAAAATTAGTATATATGCAAAAACAAACTCCACATATGAAATCATATTTTCACTAACATCATATGATTAATAAAGTAACCTAGTTAAAGCAGATGAACTTGACTTTTAGGTGTTAAAATATAATATTAATGATCTACCAAAGCCAGATATGCTGAAAGTGGTTCAGATGTTTCTCCCTGCTGAGTATTAAATATATATTAGTAAATAAAACATCTAGACATAAAATATTCACATCCCTATGAACCAGTTTATGCTGTTTGATTAAATTCGTCATTCAACCCCCTGGCATTCTAGTCAGATTTGATTATTATCATTCAAAAACACTACATGTATTACATTTGGAATAATATTCAAAATGTCCGTTGAAGTGTTGACTTTAATATTTATTTGACCTTTCCAGGTGGTGCAGTAAACAAACTGTTACTGAGATTTACTTTGTAAAATAAAGCTTGACGTGTTCACAATATAACACTTTCTTCATTGTAGATATCTTAATTTAAAAAACAGTTATTGTAAGTATTTTCTTAGTTAATCAGTCAATAAAATCCAATTTTACATCCTCAAAGGAGTTTTTGTGCAACCAAAGATATTCAGCTGCTGAAATAACACGGAATAAGCAGAAAAACCTCACATCTAAACATTTATTACGTGCAAGCATTTATCATTTTTTGCAATAATAGATTCTTAACAGTTTGGCAACCATTGAGTGATTGCTGCTGCTCTAGAAGTATACAAACTTAAAAGTACAGCATGTTCTTTGAATAAACTAGAGTAGCTGTTGCTGCTCTCAACTATTTTTTTTAATAAGTGTTAATGTTTTATTCATCTGTGTCCTAAAAATCCAGCAGGGGGTTTCTGATGTATTTTATATTTCAGGGTCATCTCCACAGAGAAGTGGGTTGGCTCGTTTACAGAACAGCTAATTACTGCAGAGCTTTCCGGTTCCTTATACAGTATAAATTACTCAGAGGGGTTTTCCCCATTACATCCTGGAGTTCCTTTAAGCTTTTCTTCGTGAGTCTTTGAATTTTGGTGTTTCCTTATTGTAAGCAGCCCTTCGGATTTGTTTGCCGAGTACACGAAAGGAATTTCAGGACAGTTAACAGCTGATATCAGAAAATGTATAGAAAATCTGTAATTTTCTCAGTTGAGTAGTATCTCTGTCATTTAAAGACTCAAATCTAAAGGTCTTTTGAAATAGTTGGCCAAATTTAGCAAAAATTAGCCCAGATCATTTTAAACATGGTTTTACCAGACACACGAGGTGATGAAGTAAATGGGAAATTCTTTTTTTATTTTCATTTATTTTAATTAAGTCAAGTGTTGTTTTAAAGTTGATGCGTAGTTTGAGTAGATTTTTAATGATTCAAGATGTCTTTTTATTTTTTTTTTGGTTACATTGCGTAATCGCTGAGTGTTTCTCCAAACGCCTGTCAATCAGCGTGAGTGTGAGTGACTACTAGTGGCTTCTGGGTTGGCTGATATTGACCATCTGTGTGTGTGTTGTGTGTGTATGTGCAGCTCCCTGCAGACTTCAGCAGACTTCACCTGGCCGACGGCTTGCACCCACAGGTGACCCACGTCTCCTCCAGCCACTCAGGATGTAGTATCACCAGCGACTCTGGAAGCAGCAGCCTGTCAGACATTTACCAGGTAAGGCCTCCACACCTTTGGTGATGGATCCCCAACTTGGACTTCCCTGGATAGTTCAGTAGGTGGAGTAGTTTGTTAACTAGTAGATGCATTTGTAAATTTAGCCGAGGGAGTCATAAAATGTGTCACAAGAGAAAGAACCTCCCTCAGCCTAGCTAGGGTTAATGTTTGGCTGCTAATTTTCTGTATTTACTTCTTTAAACGTCCTAAAAAGGAAGTGAAATTCTGAGTAATACCATTGTTTTTAACACTTGGCTGAAGATTAACACTTCCAACTCAGATTTCATATGATTTATATAAACTAAATATGAAATGTTAACTAGCTGCTATTTTGTATATTTTGTTACCTTCGGACAGAGTCAAGCTACCTGTCATCACCAGTCTCTTTTCTTAACTAAGCAAATTATCGCCTGGGTTCACTTCACATTTGCTGTGCAGATATGATAATAATCTAAAAAAGGGAATAAGCATATTCTCAAAACATCAAACTATTCATTTGAAGGGGCCCAGGAAGACTTGGTTTGCGTTGGCCTATTATTTAATACAGTAGTAAGTGTGGTTTTACCTGAGATAACAGAGTATGTAGCGGATGTAACTTCATGAGGAAAGTGAATGATTTGAAATTGAAACGTGCTTTGATAATAAAGGTTTATTGTGTTACAAAGTAATAGTAAATAACTCGCTCATACATAGTGAAAAACAAACTGTCATGCTGTTATGTTTCTTACCAAATGTGATGATACATCTGTGTATATTAAATGGATCTTATTTCCATTTGGTAACACACACTTTGGTTAAATGACAAATAAAGCAGTGGAAGGGCGAGTTAGTCTCATTAAGTAGGGTAAGAAAGGAAAACTCGGCAGCCAAATAGGCTGTAAGACACTAATAGCACACTGTCACTGCTTAGCAGGAGATGAGCAGGCATGCTTGGTGGGTGCGAGCAGGTGGTCCAGCCTACATCCTGACTCCAGCTCTGCCTCATCGCCTCAAAGCACAAGTACAGAACTCAAGGGAGGGATGGCATGCAAATATTATATGATGGGGAGCCTTAAACGCAATTTGTCTCGGCAAAATTCGACTAAATAAATTTTATTGATAGAGCGTGACCGACATAATGAGAAAATAACATACTGAAAGTAAGAATAAACAAAGAATTGTGAACCACACTAGCAATCTTACCCACACCAGAGGTAAATCAAACACAATTTAGCTGAAGATCACACATACAGAAAATCTTCTGACTGTGGATGTGCCTCAAACACTGCAACTAATCCTCTTAGCATAGCGCACCCACCCCGTTGGCTCCAAATACTGTCACCTGCTGTGCGCCTGTTCGTGTGTGCATTGTGTGTGTTTGTTTGTGAGCGTGCTAGTGATCAGGAGCATCGGTCACACTCATTTTGTTTTGTATAGGTAACTTCCTGGCTAATTGCATGACTGTGTGTGTGTGTGTGTGTGTGTGTGTGTGTGTGTGTGTGTGTGTGTGCTTTACGCAGGAGTATTGCATTGAATTGTTTGAATACAAATATTAAATCATTGTGATGCCTTGTGACGTCCCAGTGTTGTGTGTTATCATACAGCAGTGTGTGAGAGTATGTTTGGCCATGGTGTGGCTGGCTGGGGCAGGTTGAACAGGCTCTACTGTCCTCAGTCTGTGATCCAGGTCTTACAACCATCTGCTAGCCAGTGTCTCTCTCTGTCTCTCTATCTCTGTCTCTCTGTCTGTCTCTCTGTCTGTCTCTCTCTCTCTCTCTCTCTCTCTCTCTCTCTCTCTCTCTCTCTCTCTCTCTCTCTCTCTCTCTCTCTCTCTCTCTCTCTCTCTCTCTCTCTCTCTTTCTCTTTCTCTTTCTCTCTGTCTCTCTGTCTCTCTGTCTCTCTGAATACTGCCCTGTTTTCAATTCTTCCATTTTCTCTGCTAGATCAACACCTTCAACTCTATAGGGCCCCTGTGTGTGAACACTACATTTACTTGTCCTACTGCTGTCCAATTTAGAACTTAAATAATCGCTTAATGCCAATGTGCAGCAGGAGGTAGAGTTTTCATTTTTTTAGTTTTTGAGTGTGTTGTGAAGCAGTTCCTGGTTTGATTGTTTCATATTTGAGGATTTCCTGCTTTTCTTTGTCTTTAATGTTCATAAACCAAATATGATTGGTGTTTCGATCTTTTTTTTTTTTTCTTCAATATTTGAGGAAATACTTATTGTCAGTTACAACCCAAGTATAATTCAACCACAGTATACATGCCAAACTTGTGAGTAGTTCGATGCAGTCTCTTGTGTAAACCCCTTGACACTGTTTGCATACAATGGCTTGGACATGCCCAAATGACATTTTCAGTTTTTGTCTTGCTGTACTTGATTAAGCGTCTTAGAGAATACATACTAAGCTATTTAGAACAAATGGATGTCTCAAAACACACGAAAATGTTGTTTCTGCCTTTCTCTTTTCTTAATCATCTCCTAACCCCTCAGATTTATCTTTAGACCACTTGGGGTAGCCACTGCTTCACCGGCATAATGAGGATTGAGTGAGTAGTAAACAAAGAAGATAGGGGGTCTTTTACCTGTCTGCAGGGTTAAACAACTGGTGTCAACCCATTTTAAATTGTGAACCACCTACTGTCAGGATTGAAAATAAAAAATAAAGGATATTATGACAATGAATCTCTATCGCTATCCTAGGGAAACCAGCATGACTCCTTAAAGTGTTTGTTTTATGCAACATTGCTTTTTTATCATTAGCTAAATTTGCACCCTGCCAGTGGTTCACCGGCTGTGTTTGTGATCCTCATTGGGGGGTAGGGGTTAAGTAAATGGATTACAGGAGGCCTTATTGTTTACTCTTGAGACAACAGGATTTTTAATAGCACAAAGCAAATTGGTATTATTTATCTTTAATTTCAGCATACATTAGATTTTTCAACATTACACTGACACTGAGATGAAGTGTTGCTGCACAGACAGGGCTACAGATTTGAGATGAGAAGCACTGAATGCTTTAGCCACTGGTCTAAGCAGCAGAGCTAATATCCCATCCTTTAATGGTTTCCAAAACTCAAACTTCCTTGTAAGAGTCCACCATCGTTCTCACGTCACCAACAACATGGTGCACTGTTTTGTGTCTGAATAAATCATGAAATTGGTCCTTCAGAAGGATGGGGAATGCATTGATCCAAGAATAGCCCTGATGAAATATTAACCACACCTGACTTGCCCACTGACTCTTAATGCTTACAGCACATATAGGGTTTTGTGATGCATACGTGACATTAAAAAAACCTTTTTAGAAATACAAAGGCTGTGGCTTTGTACCCTGTATTTAAATGCAGCATGCAGCAGATTTAAGGTTCCTCCAAGTGTCGTGTCGAGTGTTTTTCCCTGTGTTGCAAAAATCAGTCTCAAAGGATTGTGCATCCCGACTTTTCTTGTGCTGATTTGTGTTTTTCACCTTATATATTGTCTGCTGATGTTATACCAGTCGCAAAAAAGTCCTTATGTTTAATTTGGGCAATAAATGTGCAACTTTCTGTGCTTACAACATGCTTTTCAGTTGTGGATTTTATGTACTACTATTGTAATGGATCTACTTTATAATTCTTTTGGAACATTACATGAAATAGGATTTTTTTTATTTTTTAATATTTTTCTACTGTATACTGTTTCTGCTCTCCACTGTCAAAAGACATCACACATAAGCTCACAGCGTCTTTGCGACTGTCCCAGTTACACCCATCACGCCGTGTGTGTTGCTGGTGACGGCCAAATGGCCACTCAGACACTGGCCTAAATCATTAATGAGCCTTTCGCACATGACGTTTGAAGAGGTATGACATAGGGTTTTGGTGAGGGACTGGGAACAGAGACTTTGAGCCCTGAAAAATTAAAAGCAGACTGACAATCTCGAAGGTGAAGATGCGTCTGGCTCTGGGATTTTGCGGGCAGTTTGCAAAGGCCACTTTTTATGCTCTTTCTGTCGGGCACCATATTGAGGTGAGAGGGTTTTGTTGTTAGGGGGTAGCAGGGCTTGTATTCCATGTGCTCAATTTTTCCAACTACTTTGGTTTATTCTGTAAGAAGGCTTCATGTCGTGTTAGCTTGAACCAGACAGTGTGGCATCTCTGTCATTTATAGAAATAGTTTCTTTGATGATAGCAGAGGAACTGTGTTCGCATCACTCATGCACAAGTAATTGCATTACTTTCACTCTTCAGCTCCACACACATTTCATCTTGTGCTTTCAAAGAACAGGATCTGAGGAAGGCGGTGGAGTTTGCTGAGGGGAGAAAAAAGTTGGAAGTTAATTAGCAGACTGTTTGGTATGCAGTGTTGACGCCTGTCTTTCTCGTACTGTACTGAATACCTCTAATCCATTTCATGAAATGGGTCAAATCTGCACTGCAGTTCCACTGTTCGCTTTTTGTTGGTTCGCTTTTTGTTGGAAATGCTGTGTTACAGCAAATGTTTGTGCGGTAAATTGACTTCTGTGATGTGTACATGTTATGGAACCTGCACCCGTGTATCCTCATCGCGCTGATTTTTTTACCTGGCTGTTTACGAATGACTTTGCTCAGCGGTTACCAGCGTTCATAATGAGCGTGCATGTGGGTGATTTGGTGTCTTGGTGAAAAATGTGGCATGAGATGGACACGCTGGTTTCTGCAAAAATCCAATCTCTAACCTCCACGTTATGAGACCTCAAGCTGTATTTTGCTGCTATTGGGCGACGACAACAAATCCCTCCTCGTGCTCATCACAAATCGCTGACTAATTTCCGATCTGTTTAATCTTTGTAGGCCACCGAGAACGAATCAGGTGACATGGACCTGAGTGGCCTGCCAGAGACCGCCGTTGATTCTGAGGAGGACGACGATGAGGAGGACATTGAGCGAGCGTCTGACCCCCTCATGAGCCGGGACATCGTGCGGGACTGTCTGGAGAAGGACCCCATGGACAGAACTGACGATGACATTGGTGAGATCCTGGTCATAGCTTTTATTGTCTCTTTTTGTTTGCAATTCCGTCTTGAAACAGTGTATGAAAAGCACATTTGCTGTTTGGTC
Organism: Channa argus; assembly: GCF_033026475.1. Lineage (NCBI taxonomy): Eukaryota > Metazoa > Chordata > Actinopteri > Anabantiformes > Channidae > Channa > Channa argus. The sequence continues at coordinate 22,185,165 of NC_090206.1, forward strand.
AATACAGTGATTATTATTTTAGTTAAATACTTCATGTCTTTTTTTCTGTAAACCTGAGCATGTGAAAGTAAAACGGTATTGTTCTTCTTGTCCCAATTTTGGATGAGATCAGCGCTGTATAAAAGCCACTTCCTCCTTACTTATTTAAGTCACAGTAAATTTGCCCTTTTTGTCTTCCTGTTCTCATTTACAATGTGGCCACTCAAGTAACTCTCAGAGCCACAGCACACGAGCAGTATCATGTCGCTTAAAACTATGACTCATCTCCAGTGATAACGAGCGTAATGTTTTTTTTTTTTTTCTTTTAAAAAGAAGTAAACGCATACTCTGAACTTGCAGATGCGGCTGTGGACTGGGAGGGGATGATGCACTGATTGTAGACACAGTAAGAACGAGTGCACCTCCCCCCTCCCTCCGTTCAGTTATCCCACTGTTGTACTTTCCTCCCTGTCGGCAGGCTTTTTTAGGTCAATCTGGCCCATCCTCTCGCCTCACCTCTCCCAGCACATCAAACTTTCAGTGCTTCCAGTGCACTGTCCTACGTTGGACCCCAGTATAGTTTGATACAGAATGTCCTGACATCAAGGTTATGCGTAGAATTTTCCTTAATGACACCGTGCAGCTTACATCTAGCCTTCCAGATACAGATTTGATGTGTCCTGGTTTAATCTTGCTCTGAAAAACATGACGCCTAAATATAATTTAATATTTTATATTTGATTATGGTTGACAAAATGCACTTTCAAGTTCAGATTAGTGCCCTTAAGCTCTTCAAGTCACACGGAGATAACTGGTTTAAGCACAGGCTCGCCTTCTTAGTTTGTATCAATGGAATTCATATTCGGCTTTATTTTTTTCAAATGATGATTCGTCTTTTGTGTGATGATCCATTTGATGCTTAGCCTCCAACTTGTGCCTTCTTGGCTGTCTCTCCTCTGAGTGTCAACACTCTGTTTTCTCTTTTTTTCCCCTCAACCTCCTCCACTTCTTCCTCGATCTCTCCTTTTTCCCCCTCGCAGAGCAATTACTGGAGTTCATGCATCAACTGCCAGCGTTTGCCAACATGACCATGTCAGTGAGGAGGGAACTCTGCGCCGTCATGGTTTTTGCTGTGGTTGAACGCGCTGGGACCATCGTTCTAAAAGATGGAGAGGAGGTGTGTGTTGGTCCACATTCAAGCTCACATACTATAAGCCCTGACTTGTGTTTCAGTTTTGATGATAAGACATTTACAAACATGGCATTCACTCTGCCAATGTGGATTATGGATAATTGCTGTTTTATGCATTTAAGATTTACAATACAAGACAAATAAAAGTGTACAAAGTGAAGTGGTCTGGGTTTCTCTGTGAGCTGAACCTTAGTCTCAACTCCTCACACCAATGAACCTTTCTTCTTCCATTTGATGTTTTTTTCTGCTCTATTAAACCTGAATAGTGACTCTTATCACTGGGTCTTTCAAGAGTGCCTTTAGCTACTAAAGCAGGATCGCTTAATCTCTAGTCAAGACATAGCATGAGTTTCAGTGAAGACAATGTATTTGTTTTTTTTCCCTTTTGTGCTGTCTTGCACTCCAACAATAGAGAGCAGAACTTGCCTCCAAGGCCTGGTCACTTTAGTAAATGTCTGGTCATAGAGAATTCAAGGTTCATTGAGCATATTGTTGCTGTTGGGGTAAAAGCTGTGACTCTCCAAAGAGTCAGCTTTTCAGGAATACTTGAAAACACCCCTATTCTACTTCATCATCAAAAGAATTATTATTGTTGTTTTTTGTCCAATTGTGTACACGTTGCTTGTAACAAGACTTGAGTGAACTTGCGGCTCCATTATTATAGATAAGTTTTGTGCTGCTGGGCAGCTTTAATAATCCCATGCCACTGCTCCATCCCTTTGAGGCAAGTAACAATCCATCTGTTAGTGCAGCAGTCCCCTTGTAGTTACTGCATATGGTTCTTTTTGATAAATAACTGTGACTCATTAAGGAACACCAGCTGCTGGGAATATTATCAGCCTGAACTTAATCTGATCTACAAAGTTATTATTATTGTAAAATGTGCTTTTTCCTTCTCCTTTTGTACTTTTTTTGTTTTCTATTTTCTTCTTTCAACATTTAACTACTATGTTAATGGGTTTTCGGTTCTAGTTGGACTCCTGGTCAGTGATTCTGAACGGTTCGGTGGAAGTGACGTACCCTGATGCCAGGACAGAGATCCTGTGTATGGGGAACAGCTTTGGCGTGTCACCAACGATGGAAAAGGAATACATGAAGGGTATCATGAAGACCAAGGTTGATGACTGCCAGGTAGGATCAATCACTTTTGTGTGGCTTTAGCAGAGCATTTCAACTGCTAAGTTTAAGAGGACAATTTACTCTGCATCTCAGTGTGAAATGCAGGGCACAAGTCCTGGTGTCTCATGATGTAGAAACCAGCAACAGGAGTTTTTTGTACTCATGATGCTGAGACTTGCTTCCGATTAATTGGGATATTTTCTGTGAATTGCCCATTTCATGTAAAGCACACGTTGATGTTTTTTGGGACTAATGTACTAAACAGTGAAAGTAAAGAGACTGAAATATTTTTATTCTTTTTTTTTCATTTATCAGTGGGTTGTTTTTTCACTTGTTAGGCAGAATTTCTGTCTAGTTAGCTGTTAAACTTTTTACTCACCTAACACTAAATCTGCTATTTATTTTCGAGATTCAGTCGGTTTACTCCCTGTTAGTCTCTGCTCTATCTTTGAAGTGATGGCAAAAACCTAGAGGGGATTCAAGGGAGCACAGTACCAGAAAATACATGCATGTTTAAAATATACAATTCAGAATTACAACTTATTAAATCCTTTGTAGGGGTGTTTCTAAATGTATGAAATGTGGTTCTTTAACTCTTGTTTTGCTCTGTCTTGTCCAGTTTGTGTGTATAGCCCAGCAGGACTACTGCTGTATCCTCAACCAGGTGGAGAAGAACATGCAGAAGGTTGAGGAAGAAGGAGAGATTGTCATGGTGAAGGAGCACCGTGAACTGGATCGCACTGGCACCAGAAAAGGACACATTGTCATCAAGGTGACAAATCTACATTCAGTCGATGCACATTTTTCTCAATTTCATGAACAAAATAGGGCGGGTCAGTCAGCTCCATTAACAGTATGTACGACACCGTGTTGTATTGTATGTTTATATTCAAATGAAATTTTGAAGAGCGATTATCTTCCATGAAAGTTTTTCACATCATTATCTGTGACCTCAGGGCACACCGGAGCGTCTCACCATGCACCTAGTGGAGGAACACTCAGTGGTGGATCCTACCTTCATCGAGGACTTCCTGTTGACCTACAGGACGTTCCTCTCCAGCCCCATGGTTGTGGGAAAGAAGCTTCTGGAGTGGTTCCACGACCCAAGTCTCAGGGACAAGGTACGCGCAGAAGGAGTCACATATGCAACTACGTGCATGAAATAATGAAACTATTCAAGTATTGACGAGACATAAGACTAATCTGCTAAACTGCTTTTGGACACAATTAAAAGGAATTTGTATGAATAGCTATGGGAATGTGCAGTAGATATGTCCTGATGTTTTGGATTTGGATGTGTAGAACATTACGGGTAGGTAAACTGAATGTTGACCTGTTTTGTTGATGTATTTTCAAGGTTACACGGGTAGTCTTGCTGTGGGTGAACAATCACTTTAATGACTTTGAGGGCGACCCTGCCATGACTCACTTTCTGGAAGAGTTTGAAAACAATCTGGAGAAAGAAGTAAGTTTAACAAGTGTCATCAGTAGAGACTTTGGACAAGTACAACTGTATTTGGTTAAAATGTTTAACTTTTCTGACTTAATAGTTTTGTTTATTGTTGTTTTGTTTTTGTGTTTTTTTTTTGTTTGTTTGTTTGTTTTTTTAAGAAAATGTGTGGGCACCTCAGACTGTTAAATATAGCATGTGCTGCTAAAGCCAAGCCACGACTGGTGACTTTGACCAAGCCGTCCAGGGACTCTCCGCTGTCATTCAGCCTTCTTGGAGGGCAGGAGAAAGGTTTCCGCATCTTCATTGATGCTGTGGAGCCTGGGAGCAAGGCAGCAGAAGCTGGCCTTAAGCGTGGTGATCAGGTAAGAGATCGTTATCTTTTATCATGACAGGTTTGGTGTCTCACTTAAAGACTCATCCACCATCCTCCATTACATCCCTTTTTGTCACTGTTCTTATCTGTTACTACATATTGTGCAGTAATTGGGAAATGTTTTGTAATAGATTGTTTACATTATTTTATGTTATAACTGGAGTTTAGGGGGAAAGAGCCCAGGTTTAGCAGCGTCAAAATTGTATTCAGCAATTGTACAGTGATTTCACATTAAAGCCCTTCAAAGCCCATTAAAGCTCTTCTTACTCTTGAAGTTCATTTTTGTTGTGTAATTAGTTTTATATTTTACTTTAACTGGCCTTAAGATGGTTTTTAAAAAGCGTAAATTTACCTTGCCAGCAGCTGCAGGCACCTTGTGTTGCTTTTCTGCTCATAACTTGACTTCTCAGCCGTTTTCACACTCTGCAGTCCTCAGGGCTTTGGGCAAAGTCACTTATAATCCCTGAAACCATCTTTAGCGTCTGGATGCGAGTTAAGCCTTCTTGACTCGAAACATCCCCTGCAGCTGTTTCCTCAAAAGGAAGCAGAGAAACTTACATCCTTGGAAGCATTGACTCTCTCATAACCTCTTACACCATTCATTTTGTAACTGCTTTAGTTGCCAACTGAGCTTTGGTATCACTTTGTTGTTTTGTCACTGAGCCATCGACAGTAGTCCTTCATTGGCGGACTCTAAGCAAGAGCTCACTAATCAATAGTGAGCCAACAACAGATATTTGGTCTTCTATTTACATTACAGTCAAAGGTGACTTCCTCTTATACTAAAAAGGAAGTGGCAGACGCTGGTTAGCACTTTGTGTTAAAATGTAAATGTCCTGCCTCTTTAGAAGATGTCAAGCCTTCGAGAAAGAGACAAAAGATTGTGTTAGGGTCAAAACCTTGTGTTGACCTAAAAGTCATGATGTTCAACATACCAGAGGTTTGAAGTTTACTGCCTGTTCGTTCCCACAATAAAATGTGCAGGTCAGCTCAGATTGACATTTTTCTTCTTTACATAGTTTTCAATACTTGTTCAGATCTAACATGGTAGACAAGAACTCCATAGAAGTCATTGCTTGGAGCATTGGAATTCCTAACCACATCCATAACATTATTTGGCTTCAGATTTATATTTGATTTATTTAGAGAACATCCACTTATCTCAGTATTTCTACTGTGCTGAGTTGAAAAGTTCTGTGCAAAGTTGTTGGAAAATGTAACATTAGGTAAAAAAATAAAGTACAAAGGAATAGATGATAAAGGGAGTGGGTCTTGCATAAAGACAACGTCAAGTCTCTGTCAATTTCCTACTGTCCACGCACATCTTGTGGGCATTGTAACAACAATCCTGCCCACTGTGTATACAGTTCCTGGATTCACTCAGTAGAAAATAAAGTAATGACGACAAAATGGTTTTATTTAAGGCTTCTAAAAGCATTGGAAGTGGGGGGAAGAGTATGCTGCCAGAAAGATCCAACTGTACTTCTGTTGCTCTTAATAATTCTATAGTAGGTAATATATTGGGAGTAGGTTGTGCATCAATTAATGGATTTCTGTTTTCTCTCTTCAGATCTTGGAGGTCAATGGGCAGAACTTTGAGAATGTCCAGCTCAGCAAAGCCAATGAGATTCTGAAGAACAACACCCACTTATCCATAACTGTGAAAACTAATCTTTTAGGTAAAATGTCTAAACAAAAAGGGTTTTTATTATCTTTTCTTGAGAGAATAAGGACCTATGGTTTTAAAAAAAGAGAGAGAGTTACAAGTCGTTGTCCACTGAAACTGCGGCTTATCATAAAACCCAACTTTTGTATGTTCCTACCTCCCCACCAGTGTTTAAAGAGCTGCTAACCAGACCAGAACATGACCATGATTTGGATGGTGAGGACGAACATGACCGAAAGAACGGGGCGCCCCACCTTCCAAAGATAGGAGACATCAAGAAGGCCAGTCGCTACTCCATCCCTGATCTGGCAGTGGACGTGGAGCAGGTGATGGGCCTGGAAAAGGTCAGCAAGAAAGCAAAGACCAACACAGTGGGCGGACGCAACAAGCTGAAGAAGATCTTTGACAAGACACTCACCAGCATACTGCCTCCTAAACCATACAAGTAAGAGGCTCTATTGACCTGTGTGCATGGACAGATTGTGAGAAAATGAGAAAATGCCCCTCTGAAGTTTCTGGTTGTTTTGAGTCTGATTTTATATTGCTTAATCTTTGGTCATTTTATCATATTGTTTAGTCATTTTCTTTTCTTTTTTTTTTAAATTGTCTCTTTGTGCTTCTTTTGGATAGATTAAGGTAGCTGGTCATCATTCTTAAGTCCTTTTGTGTCTTTTTGAAGTTGTGTATTTCTTTGTGGTCCTCGTGTGTCCTTAAATGACCTCTTCCAAACAAGACATGTGAACAGTGTAGTCGGACGTTCTGGTCCATGGTTGGTTTTACAAGAGAGATTAGAGATGCAGAGTTTTCGCCTATTCCAAGAGCTGAGATTTATTAACAGCAAGGAAAGTGGGTTTGTCACTCAGATTATCAATTTAATTGTGTTCCACCAGAGGAAGTAATCAATAGGTTATTTCTGTTCCTCAAAACCAGATGTGAACCTCTCCTATTACCAGCCAGTCAATATTACAACATCTAGTTATATTTTCTTTGTAATATGTACTGCACAGCCAGAGTTGTCCGCAGATTCCACTTTGTGCCATCACCCTCGTGCTGTCACCCTCTGCCTTCTTTCGAAAGAACTGCAGTCTCACCCCTCTCACGCGCTCTCTCTTGTTGCCATAGTGATGTTTGCGTGGGCCAATCACAGGACGACAGCATTGTGGGGATGAAGCAGTCCAAGCAGATCCCACCGGCGCTACCCGTCAGTGGGAACCTGTCGTCGTCAAACCCAGACCTTCTGCAGTCTCACCACCGCATCCTTGACTTCAACAACCAGCCTGGTGTGTTTTTTAAATGTCATGTTGAAATATAAAATGTCTAACTTAGGCACTAATAGTTTGGCACTTGATTATATCATCCATTTTGGGATTGTTAAAAAGTCTAAAGCTTTTTCACTATAGAGAGGCTTTTATGGGATGTGAGATTTTAATAATGGGTATCCTGAAAAGTGGGGTTTTAGGCCATGAAGCCAGTTTATCACGTCCTAGTATCCATTTAAGGGGGCTGTTGTAGATTAAAAAACATGGAATATTATCTAGCATGATATTGAGATATACTGCACATTGATATGGTACGGAATCCATTAATGAATCATTTGACTTATTAATCTTCACCACAGTCACATCATCAAGACCTACAATCTTTTTTGATTTAGTGACTTCTTAGGGCCAAAGGTAGAAACATAAAGCTGCCATTTATGTTTTATTTAATTAACTTCTTTCCATCACATGTCGTTTATGTCGTTGCAGTCCCAGTGATACTAAGTGAGTATCTTTTCTCCCTGTGATACTGCCGCTTGTAGCACACTCATGTCTTTGCCTTACACTCATTCATCAACTGCTGCACTCTAGAACAAACTCGGTTATTCTGTGTTCTTGCTTGTGGAATCTAATTGAGTAAGGCAAACAGCATTGCACTGTCTGCTGCTCTTCCAGTGTTCTCTGGTCATATGGGTGTTTGATTTTGCTGTGGAGATTGGGGGTCATATGATCTGCAGGGGTCTGCTTCTGATCAAAACAATTAATCTGTTTTCTGGGTAATTCTCAGATGCTTTTTACTATTTTTGCTCTTTATTAATCCACTCTCAAACCTTTGAAAGAGAAAAAACAAAAGTGAAATCTTTGGGGGTTTTTTGACTATTGATATCTTAATGCTCTTATTTCCACCATGTTAAATAGTAACCCCTCAATGCCATCACATGTTCTCCACAGACATGTCAGATCAGGTCTTGCGAGTCTTTAAAGCAGACCAGCAGTCCCGGTACATCATGATCGGGAAGGACACGACAGCTAAGGAGGTGGTGGCCCAGGCTATCAGAGAATTTGCCCTGACTGCAGCGGCCGAAGCTTATTCGCTGTGTGAGGTGTCTGTCACGCCAGAGGGTGTCATCAAACAGAGGCGATTACCAGACCAGCTTTCTAAGCTAGCAGACAGGATTCAGCTAAGCGGCAGGTACTGACAACTTTGGTTTTCCGTGCTCGCTGCTGGTGATGTCTCTGATGTGAAAATAATCAATTTTACGTGACTCATTCTGTCATCAGATACTACCTAAAGAGCAACATGGAGACAGAAACCTTATGTTCAGATGAGGATGCCCAGGACCTCCTTCGAGAAGGCCAGATCTCTCTGTTACAGCTAAGCACAGTAGAGGTCGCCACTCAGCTGTCTATGCGGTCCTTCGAACTTTTCTGTGCCATCGAGCCCACCGAGTACATTGATGACCTGTTCAAGCTGCGCTCCAAGACTGGATCAGCCAGCCTGAAGCGTTTTGAGGAGGCTATTAACCATGAGACCTTTTGGGTGGCCACAGAGGTTACGCGGGAGCCCAACCAGCTCAAGCGCATGAAGACCATCAAGCACTTCATCAAGATCGCTCTGCACTGCCGCGAGTGCAAGAACTTCAACTCCATGTTCGCCATCATAAGGTGTGTAAGAAATTGTACGCAGTGTCGGACTTTGCACCACTGAGTAGTCATCTTTAATGTGTTCAGTTCTACTTTTCTTAATCACTGTGTAATCATATAAATGTTATCTTCATTATGAGGTGATGAATAAGCCAAATTAAAGATTAACTGGGATCATTTCCACATTCTCATGGCAAATATGGTTCTTCTCACAGTGGCCTGAACCTGGCTCCAGTGTCCAGACTGAGGGGAACATGGGAGAAGTTACCCAGCAAATATGAGAAGCTGTTTGGGGATCTGCAGGACCTCTTCGACCCATCAAGAAATATGGCCAAGTACAGGAATGTTCTCAACAACCAGAACCTCCAGCCACCAATCATCCCCCTGTTCCCTGTCATCAAGAAGGACCTCACTTTCCTACATGAAGGTAGATGCTGCCATTTATGTTTTTATTTAAAAATGTCTGCAAGTGATCTTATGTAAAGTTTCATAGCAAATGATTAAATATCTCAGAGTGTAAAATGACTCTTGTTAATGTAAGTACACATGCTGTATCCTTAAGCAGGAAAACAAGTCCTAATACTAAAGATTGTACTGTGTAGTATGTTTGTTCTGTATGGTTTAGTTTACACAGAAAATCTAGACCTTAAATACTAAAAATCTTTTTGTATCCATTTAATCAACTATTCCTATACATAGTAATAAATATAATAGAATTTAAAACATTTCAAATGACGTGTCCGTCACTGTATTGTGGTTACTCCATCAAGCTAACTAGTTAGTTAATGTTACTTGCATGTTTAGTGAGACTAGATTAGTTTGTTTTCCTTTGCTTTTTTCCATTGACTCAATATCTACCTACTGTTATTTTACATTAAGTTACATTAAAATGTTTTTCTGGCATTATTAGCTATCTCTCCAGTTAATTCACAATATTTTGGAAAAGCTTTACTCATGGTTTTCTAAGAAATGACACATCTTTGCCATTATCATTGATTTATTTTGTGTAATTTTTTTAAACAGTGTCAGATGTGTGTGAGCTACTGGTGTTCACTGTCTTTCGTTCCATATTTGTTAGGCAATGACTCTAAAGTGGACGGCCTAGTCAACTTTGAGAAGCTGAGGATGATTGCCAAAGAAATTCGTCATGTTGGGCGCATGGCCTCTGTCAACATGGACCCAGCCCTCATGTTCCGCACCAGGTAAAGAAACATTTCGAGCTAAGACCAGATTTGTAATCATTAATAATCCTTCACCCTCCCTGTAGGACCAATCAGCACTCAACTGACTAACCAAACGTTCTGGGGTTAGCCAGTTCACATAGATTCAGTCAAGATTTCTGCATCACGCTTTTCTGTCAAGCAGCTGTTTCCTCTGGCAACTGTTTCCCTACACATATTGTTGGCTCAAGATGTGCACCGTGCTCCTGTGAAAGTGTGTCTTTGTCTAATGATGTAGTTTCCTAGAGAAGTGTTAGCATTTGAGTTCATCTCTGCTGCCTTTCTTGTGGGTCTGTGGTGGAATTGCTTCTCTTTGGTGATCTTGGTGGTCTTTCCTGTCCTAAGCTTTGTCTCCTTCTCTCTTTTTCTCTTTACTCATCCCCCCCCCCCCCCCCCCCCCCCTTTTGCCCTCCATACTTCTCTGTTAATGGCACCCATTCTCTAGGAAGAAGAAATGGAGAAGTTTAGGGTAAGTTTGGTGACCCTACGACCTTTTGCCCTCTCTGCATCACAGCCTTTTTTTTCTGCCAATTTGCCTGCCTCTTTTTATTCTTTGAACAATAACTGGTTTGAGTTTTAATCCTCCCACTAACACTGACTGACACAACCCATACTGTAGGTCATAAATTAAACAAAGGTCACCTATGCTAACATTAACTAATGCTGGACTTTTTTTTTTTGTTTTTTTTTACATTCTACAAAATTACTTACCATGTGAAAACATAGCTATTACATATAAATATATCCTAATTATCCAGCATTTTACCTTGGAATAGCAAATGTGACCTTTGTGATACGTTGCCTAACAGAATGCTTGTATTCTCCGTTTTAGAGTTTACCTGTTTTTGAGGTTTTATCTATATGTATCAAACCTCCAAACAGGCAGAGAGTGTGCATATTAAATTGTTGTTGGGGTTTTTTTTTTCCCCATGCTTTACATTCTTGTGGCTACATAGGATATAATTTTGATGGGAAATACTGCATTTTCCCAGTAAGCAAGGGCAATATTCTTGCTCATAAATATGATTTAGAGTCTTCTAATTATGAGAACGATGCGCTGGAATTACAAGTTCTGTATTTCATACTAATGGGACTGTTTTCTTATAATAATGAGAACTTAATCTCATGGTGATTAAAAGCATTTTTCTTGTGTGCAATGTTGAGAATATGTGTAAAATTTCAGTATCACTTAATTTAAAACATTATGTGGAAATAAAATCTAGTAAGAACAAATGTGGGTTCTCATTGATTAACAAACTCTCACTACGTGCAAGAAAAGCCTTTACAACTACTACTACTACCAGCTCTGACTCAGGCCACAGAAATGTGAAGTATGACAATGTTACACAAGTAGACTACCCTTCCCTATACTACCCTGTCATCACCCCACCCCCCGCCGCTATTCGGAATGTCTGGAATGTTTTGGAGTTCAGAGAAATTCCTAAAGCTGCTCTCTGCATGTCTGCGTTTGAATATCATGCTCGCAGTATAGACCAGTAGCGTTATTCAAACAGTTACACATAAACGAAGGCTCACTACACGTTTAAAGTCTCATTAAGTCTTTCTATACCTTTTCTATTTGTGTGTGTTTGTCTATGTCCGAACCTGGAAATCTCTGTGTTATGTGCATGTGTCTGTGTGGATGCCCGTGCGCGATCAGGTCTCTAAGCCAGGGTAGTGCCAATGCGGCCGTGCTCGACGTCACGCAGACAGGCGGGCACAAGAAGCGAGTGCGTCGCAGCTCCTTCCTGAACGCCAAAAAGCTTTACGAGGACGCGCAGATGGCCAGGAAGGTCAAACAGTACCTGTCCAACCTCAGCCTGGAAACAAACGAGGAGAGTCTACAGACACACTCTTTGCAGTGTGAACCCTCCATTAGTACGCGTGAGTTTGTGAAACAACTTTATACACAGGGCCACCACTTTGGGACATGTTTAAAAATTTAAGCATTCGGCCACTTGTTCCATGTTACTGTTTATGTGCATATTTAACTGTTTTTTTATTTTTTATTTTTTTTTTGCCCCCATCAGTGCCCAAGAATGCCGGTGGGAAACGACCGGATACCTCCCCAGTCGTGTCCAGAGCTGCCAACCAACAGAGGGGCCAGTTGCCCAAAGGAAACCAGGCCTTGCAGGTCCCCGCTGTGGCCCTGTACCCATCCCGAAAGAAAGTGCCCATTAAGGACCTGCCACCTTTTGGTAAGTTACTGGAATGTGTACATGTGCTACCAGAATGTTTTCCGCCTATTGAGAAATGTATGTATCCATCAAAATGTAAAAGTGCAGTGGATGTGTTAAGTTATGTAGAGTTAATTTGTGAACTGAGTTGTTCAGTGGTGAAGCTGAAGTCTCTGTGAGCTACCAAAAGTGATTATTATAACCACACCGTAAAAGAAAATATACATTGTTTTTTGGGGTTTTTTTTGTACAGACAGTTGTGAATTGAACAAGAACAAGCCTGTGAACCAACTGTTAACCTGCTCTTCTACAGGCCACTAGTGCAGTATTTGCAGACAACAGCATAGCCAACCATTCCCTGCTTCTTTGGGACAGTTCTGCCACCTAGAGGCTGTCTGGCAACATGCAAATCCCCCCAAAAAAATCCTCCCAAAAAAATAAATAAAAATCCCAGACAGTGCACCTTAGCATCCCAACAGCCTTGGGGAATGGCAGCATTTCTCACGCTAATTCTGCTCATCTTCTTGCAAATGCCCACAGGCACCAGTTCTCCCCAGTCTCTGAAGAAGATTCTGTCTTTATCAGAGGAGGCGAGCGAAAGGCACCGGAGGCAGCCAGAGGACACCATGTCCAACGCCTCCTCCCAGCTCTCCTCCCCTCCCACGTCCCCCCAGAGCTCACCCAAGAAGGGTAAGCCTATGATCTCCTTCCCACCCACACCACTCTCCAGGCTCCTTCTCCGTCCCAATGTGTGACAAATGCCATCTGGTGGTTTCTGATATGTATTGCATTATATCCCATGGTTTGCATTTTGAATCCATTAAGAAAACCGGAGTTTTTAGTGCTGAAAAAGGGTCAACTTATTTTAGACCTTGATCAAAAGGCTGGGAGCTCACAGAGGCAGAAACATGTGTTTGTTGTATTCTAAAAACTACTTCAGCTCAATGTCAACTGGTAACAATCTGTTGATGATCAGAACTTCCTAGTTATAACGGCCCAGGTACTAACTACTAAGATGCGTTACACGTTGTTTACGACTCGTCTTAGCCTAAAAGATTTTTTTGATTCTAAGTTTTAGTTTTTTGTTTCATCAACACTTTTTGGTCTTTGGAAATTCTTATGACCTACTTTCCCCACGAACCACTGGCGTTTTAGTATTTGTAATATAAGAAATATAATTTTTAAGAGTTAGAACTTTAGAACTGCTGTTACAACTGATTCAGTTAGAAATGTGTTACATTACCAAAAAAGTACTGCATGTTTTACATAATAGTATATTATAATATACAGGTATCGTGAACACAAATATTCAAAACAACTATTTTAAAGTATGCAACAAGAATAAAACAACTTTTTCTTCATGCCTTTTGCTAAACATCCTGCTGGAGTGTATGGTTTAGCTGTAGAGCACTGGACTTTGTGCACAGAAGAGGCAGCTTCAAAGGACTTCTTGTCATATTTCTTCCATATCTTTATAGGTATACGTTTTAAAAAACTCCCCTCATTTCTACTGACTCTAAAACATACACAGAGCGGAAGAGGGTAATGTTGATTAACCATAAGTTACCTTTGGACCGTGGCTGAGACCTCATCCTGCAAAGGCCTATGTTAGAGCTCTACTGTAGGCCTTTTCTTTTTTTAAATGGTCTCTAATTCTATATCTCCAGTAAGATTTAAGTGATTTGGATTTGTTTGTCAGGTTTATTTTTTGTCACAGTACATGACAAGTTGAACCAGACTTTCCTCTCTAATGATTGAAATGCCAAAAATATTTGTCATTCTCATAGGCAGTGCACTAACTTACCTTCTGCTCCCCCTCCTCTTCAGGTTACAACAGAATGGGAGATGCCTACTCAGACTCCAGTCACAGTGAGATCTCCTCTCGCTCTAGCCTCGTCAGCAACTCTTCTTTTGACATGGCCCAAGAGGACCGAAGAGTCCGTCACTCTGGAGGAGTCGGGGAATCGCACATCGGTGGGCCGCGGCTGGAGCGAAGAGCCACCACTGACCCGGACCAGTACAGCCTCGGGTAAGAGCACCTAGAACTTAATTTGGTGTTTATTATGAGGTGAATTTAAGTTGTGTTTTATTTGGCTGATTTTAAAAGTAAAATCTTTTTTCTTCCACCGTAGGTCTTATTCATCAATGCAGGACTGTCGTGGTATTTATGCCGGCTGCCCCACTGTTCTCTCCTCACCCAGTTCAGAGGAGCTGACGCAGGACCAGGGCGATCGAGTTTCCCTCGATGCTGCAGACAGCGGCCGTGGCTCCTGGACTTCCTGCTCCTCTGGTTCCCATGACAACATCCAGACTATGCAGCAGGGACGTAGCTGGGAGACTCTAGCTTTTGGAGGTGGCGGAGGCATTGGAGGGCTCCCTCCTGGTGGACCAGAGGCCTTGTTAAGTGGACCTGCTGCCCTGTGGGCAGCACAGGCCAGAGGGAGCTGGGCATCTGCCAGCTCCTCGTCATCCTCGGCTGCATACTGGGGAGAGGACTCTGAGGGTGACACTGGCACAATCAAGAGGAGAGGAGGGAAAGATGTCAACGCTGACCCGGAAACAAGTAGCATCACATCCACCGGGTCAGAGGAAGCCAAGCAGCTTGGCCGGCCATCTCCATCACCAATCACCACTGGGGGTAAAGGCCTCATTTGTGAGTGACTGCATCTCACAGTCCTTGTTGGTCACATTTCTTTAGAAAGAAACCTATTTATTTAACCTATTTAAGTTTTGGGTTTTTTTTTTATGGTGAATGTGAGGGACTTCTTCTTTAACTGAGAGTCTCTTCTTTTTACTTGGAAACCTCACAATGACAATAAGACTCAAAAGGTCACTGTAGCCACCAAAGCAATAGTCCATAATATCCCATAAAACAGAAGTTGTTCTTTTTACATCCCTGTTGTTTTGCTTGTGATCAAAAACCTGTTTTTGCACTAATCTAAACTTGGTATGAAACAAACATGATAGCTGGATAAATGCAGAAGTGACCTTCATCAGGCCAAAAAATGGCATCACAGTGAATGATGCTTTTGTTTCTTAAGCAGTAAATTGTGGCTGTTCTGGTGCATTACGTGTTTATTATTTTAATGCTAAATGTAATCACAGCATCTCAGATCCATTTCAAGTTGCTTGTTTCATATCTTCTCTCTCATCATCTTTATTTTCATTTTCTGTCACCTATCTGACCATCATTAATAAAAAAATTCCAAAAGAGTAGATCTTCAGTCCAGAGTATTTAAAAGGTATTTTTTAAGTGCCTTCATCATCTTCTTTTGTTTCCCTTCAGCTCGGAAAGAAGGCCGCTACCGTGAGCCTCCCCCGACTCCCCCTGGCTACACAGCCCTGACCATCTCTGACCTCACTGAAGGACAGCACCTGGCTCCGTCTGTTCCAACGTCCACAGCGACCCACTCAGGCCGCCGGCCACCAGACTACACCACGGCTCTGCAGCGTTCGCGGATGGTCACCCAGTCGCCCGACTCCCATCAGGCCCACCAGGGGGCCAAACAGCGGGCGGGCGGCCTCCACCGCACTCGCTCGCCAGCTGAGGACCAAGAGCCCGAGGAGGAAGAGGATGGTGAGTCCTTGTCTCCCAAACTAGTCGCTCTGAGGAAGGCAAAGACAGTGGCACAGCATACATCTGAGACTCCCAGACCATGAGAGTGTGTGTACAGGGGTTATCAGGCAGGGCCCCTCTTCGCAAGGCAGGTAAAAACTAATTTATCAGGTTGCCCTCTCCCCCCTCCACTCCAACGAACCTGCATGTGAACAGGAACACTCACTTGGACTGAGAGTGACCATTCTTTCAAACAACCAGCAGGCTCGGTCCCACTCCAAATTACAATTCTCTATCAGGTGAAATTTAGTATTTATGATCTGGGAATTGTTCATTTGTAGTGGGCCCCCTCACCTTTAACCTAAAATATGTCATCATGCATGAATCATACTGATTAGAACAGAAACTCACCACTTCTCTGCCACCACACATTCTGCTCTTGTCCCTCACTGTCTCCCACACCGTGCCGAGCAGCATCCATTAGCAGGCACGGTGCCGTTAGGATCCTATCACCCATGCAATCAAACTCAATGCCTGCAAACCTGCACCTCCATTCTCCTGCATCAGTACACACCTGGTTTGCCTACAGTGACTCTGGATCGGTTTTGTATCACTGTGCTTTTCTGGTAACAAAGAAAAATAGAAATGTGATTAGATGTGACTGTGTTATTTAGTGATGAAGGCTATTTTTATTCCCACCACTCTAATAAGACATTACTTACAGTGGTAGATAAACCCTTTATTGAAATCCGACACAAGCACAAGCTGAGAAATAGAAAATATTACCAACAAGCAGGTTTTTCTCGCTACCAGGGAACCTGTGTTCACTTCAATACAAAATGAAAATCTAATTACTCGCTCAAAATGTGTTTGAGATGTTTAAACTACAACATTTTACCATGAATTTTATTGGTAAGAATGCTGTAAGTAAGACGCCAACAAAAATGTGCTGGATTTTGCAGTTGAAAGTACAAGTTGCTGTTGGGTAGCCAATTCTGACGATTACAGCCCACCGGCTCCATCGCAGTTACTAGAGACAGTTCAGTTTATTTGTAGCCAGTGCGCTTAGCTTCTACTTGTTTGTGACTGGGACAGAGACTGGAATATAGAAATAGATGGGAAACTCTTACAAGGCAGTTTAGAGCAATTCAAAAACTGAAACCCGCTAAAAACTCCACTACAAATCTGTTTCTGTTTAACCAAGTGTGGCTCCGCCCATCCACCAAGGGATAAAGTGGGAGGGTATCTGGGGTAAAAAAAAAAGAAAATCATGCCAAACCAACGTGTGGAGCATGTTCTTCTGTGGCCACCCCCGAAGGGACAAGCCGAAAGCCGTCGATCTTTGGACTTAAATGAATGGAAAGCAGTATATCGTTCTGAAAAATGATGGCGGGCTTTAAGAAAATGTTTGGCAGCAAAGTATACGTGATTCGGGCACAGATTTATTCAGCAGCAGCGGGTTTCCTGAGTTTTCTGCCTTCACCAAAGTAAACTCCCTTCACACGTTTTGACCTTGGATAGAATTAGATTTTACATGGCAAATCCACATTTATCATAAGCCGTCACTGACCTCTGACTTGTTCCTCTTGTTTTTGCAGAAGATGAACAGGTGTCCGCGGTGTGAGGGACAACAGTGGACGTACTTTTGCAGTAACTTGAAGTCCTCCTGGTTCGGGGTGGGCAGGAATAAAGACACTGACGCACCAATAAGACTCATCAGTTACGTATGTGCCTGCCGCTTCCACTTGGCCCCCCCCCCCCCTCCTGACCGGTGGATTCTTCTGCTCGTCGCCCTCCCCTGCCTTAAAGCATCATGGGGGGTTTAATGACCCTGCATGCAAAAAATACTGTGAAGAAGAAGAGATGGAGACAAGGTCAAAGACAATGACAAAATGCCCTGCACTTTGGAAAAAGACTGCAGAAACCTAACTGGCACTAGGCCGTCAGCCTGGCCACATACACATAGAAAACCACATAGATGTTGCTGTTAAAAACAAGACCGGCCCCCAGTGACAAAACCCCGAACCCACCTGATAACACAACAGCATCATGATGGGTTGAGCTTCACCTGCACTTTGTCATTTTCTACTTTCTAAAAAAACAGAACAAAGTAAAAACAACAAAACAGACTGTTGTTGGAAGACAGAGAAATCGTGGTTGACTTGACTCTTAATTTTCAACTTCCCACTACTTTTTTTTTTTTTTTGCTTTTATTGTCTTTGACTGATTGCACTCTGGGGGCCGAAAAGAGAAACCAAGTCAGCCCATCACTTCTCTGTCTGGACTGAAACAATCCATGTGTTGTTGAGTGTTTGAACTCTTAATCCAGTATTATCTTATGTGTCCCATGTGAGAGCTTATCAAACGTCAGTTCGAATCAAAGCTAGAAGAGGAGCTGAGTTTGGAGAACCAAAATGCACAGTGTACATGCGCACACACACACACACACACACACACACACACGCTGAGTACATTTTATGTACACACACAAAAACAAAGTTCATTTCTAAAGATAGCACTTTCAGCACAATGCAACCAGATGTTACCAGACATTTATCTTGGATACCAGGGTATGAGTGAACCATATCTTCCTGTCATCCCACCTTGGAGCTTGTCTGGTTACACAAAGGTCTTTTTATCATCCTTTGGCTCGCTGTTGCAACAAAAGCATATACTGTTTTGTTAGTGGCCTGCAAGCGATATCAAAAAGCACAGAGGTGATTCAACACCCACTGAAAACTGAGCCAACATGTTGGTCAGTGCAGAGGCACAGGAGGTAACTTAAAGCAAGTCACAAAGTGCAGCAGTAGAGAAGATCAAAGTCTGCCCCCTTTAAGCAGGGAATCCTATATTTTATGAATCAGTACAAATGGTGAGCAGTGACATTAGAAATGTTGCCTCTTGTCCCTTTTTATTTTGGTATGAATGGATAATAGGCCAACCAGGGTGGTAAACATCAGCAGAACTTAGAAGCTACTAATGTATAAATTGTGTGTACCTCTATCTATCTTTGCTAAAAAAAAAAACAACAAAAAAACGATCTTGTACAGAGTCTTATAATACACATATTTCCCCTCAACATCAAAACATCCACCAATTCAAATTGGGCTTTTTTTTTTTTCTTTCTACTGAACATATGCCACATTATGTGAATGTCCAAAGCGCCTTACGATGCCATGATTGCATACATTTCTATAAACGGTTGTTTCCATCTTGAATCCCCTTGTTTCAAGAGCAGTCTTGAATCAAGCAATAGTTGAGTGAAATGCCTTATTGATGATTCTTCCCAAGATGCGTTGGTAACATTAAGACTCAGTACAAGATGAAGCTTTTTCTTTCTGTTTTATTGTAACGTGGCTCCACATGGCGACGTACTATTTTAGCTCTGGCCATTACAGTAGTGTCACGGTGTTGTAGAACTTTCGGTCTACACACAGCACGACCCTGCACCTCTCCCACTGCTGTTGTGCTACTAGATTTATATCTTCAAAAAAAACTGTTTTAAGCTGTTACAGACCATCAGCGCAGAGGATGCTGTATGCGTATCACAAATGCCTGCGTCCAGCTCTCCACCATATCTTGCCGTCAGTGGAAAATGACTGAAGATTTCCATTTTTCTTTTTCCTTTCTTGACTCCGGTGGAAAGGTTGACATATGAAGAAACATGTTTTCAAGACTGCCAATCAGAATGATTAGACATTTAATAGTGAAAAGTACCATTTTGTTTCCTTCTGTCACTGAGTCGCACTGATCACATTGATCAGTCTTGGAAACTACAGACTGACAAAAGATGAATGAGTGCAGTGTTTTCCACTGTGTTCTGTGACTACACGTTAATATTTTCATGCATTTCTTTTGTTATTGTTGTTTTTTTGTAATGGCTGCAGATGGAATGTTCATAATTTGTAATACGGTGGTGACATGCATCGTTCACTTCCATTCAACTCTGAAGACAATGTGCATATTTAACGGGCCGAGTCCTATTTCGAAAAACAAAAAATTGCACAAAAATGTACATGCGTAAAGATAAGTGTAGTAGGTAGAACTGCTACTGCGTTTGATGTGTGATGTCAGTGAGAAATGTACATTTAGCTGGTGATGACCTTCATTTCTTCATGTTTTTCTTGTACTACTTTGACCTGTATGTCTTTTAAAAAGACAATGGTGGAGTATGTATCAGTTGTTTTTGTATTTTTAATACAATAATTGTAAATATTGGTTATATTTTTGTTCAAATGTACTATGTTTATGCCTCAACATCCAGTTTATACGAAGCTGGGAATCAATAAATACTGCATAAAGAATCAACACCTAGATTTAAATGCACTTCCTTCCCCCCCCCCCCCCCCCCCCTAGATGCCGTCTAGTGTTTGCACATGGAAGCAACTTGAAAAGTGTAACTCTCATTCTTTTCTATCTGGCCGCAGTGTGTCAGAATTAATAAAAAAAAAGAGATTCTCCCGTTGCCTTTATTTACTTTTCTGTCTCTTTGTTATCCAGAGCTATGAGGACAGTCCCAGCTCTCATTTTGCATTATCATTGTTCCTCGGTTACTTTGTAGATTAGCTCTTTCATAATATAATTTCCAACTCGCTGTGCACCACATCTCCATAATAAGAAAAATGGGGCGATATCAAAATTATTACCTCTGGCCAGTGTTTTGGGTGATACATGCTGTTCTAATGGTTTCTGTTGAAAGAAAACACTCAACGTGTGCATTTATATTTTACTGTAATTGCAGAGATTTACTTTTATTTTAATAACTTAAGAAAGATTAATATTCTATGAATAAAACATGAGAGAAACATTTCCATTAGATTAATAAAAATGTAATTTAAAATGACGAGTTGCCTATAGCGGCATAATAATAGCAGCCAGCCTGAAAAAAAAATCTTATTAAAATATTATCATACTCTTAGATCATAAATCTATACACTACTTAGATAATTAGATTTTTAGGGATAAAGAAGTTTTTTTTTTTAAATTAAATCAGTGCTTTTAGACTACATGAGAGCATCATCAGTGTGTTTGATGCAGCATGTTTTGGCCTCGCTTCTGCTTCCTGTTCCTCAGTGCTCGTGATGACCTGGGGAAATGCCCCGCACTCGTACACATTGACATGCTGACGTTGTTATTGTAGCAGACGCCATATCGCAGCTCAGCATATCCAGTCCTCCTGAATAAAATGGACTCGTTGAGCCTAGTTTCCCCCCCAAATCGCAGAGCCGGGGACCCAAATATGTCAAACTCCTACCACAAGGGAGGAGGAGCTGCCCTCACACACGTGCACCCCGTCACACGGTCAGCCCGGCTCTTTGGCTGCGTTTGTGTTTCTACCTCACACACACACACACACACACACACACAGAGAAGGATGTGACATGTAAGGTGCTGCAGGAAACGTTTTGTAAAGTGTCCGTCCCAAAAAGGCCAAACGGCCTTTACGAAAACCCTCTGGAAGCAGCATTCAAGTCCCACAGCTGTAAACATTTGTAAAACTTGAGTCGACTTGAAGCGGTGGGGCCTTAAACTCCAGTGGTTTTGTGAGTGAAGACACTAAATGTTCCCAGCGCAGACTCATGTAATCAGACCTTTTTAAAGCATAAGTAATAAATCAGTAAATCTTCAGTCTAAATCCATCTTAATCTCATTTAACAGGAAAACATTTCCTGGGTTTGTTTTTTTTTTTTTTTTGGGAACGTGATCATGTTCATCCTCGTGCCATTGATTTCTCATTCAGTTCACAAAGTGCGGCCTCACCGCAAGGAAACGACAAAATGTGACATTAAAACGGCCTCTCACACTTTCTCTTCCTAATTCCCCATCCGAACAAATGGAGGCGCAGCCCCCGGTGCTGACAAACCATGTCTTCATTGTGATAAACTATCTGAAGAAAAATACTCTCACTGCCGTCGGCTGCATTCGAAAGATAACTGTGACTGACAAGAGGATGGATGTGAAACCCAAACAACAAAAATACCCCAAGCAAAGCTGCTGCATGAAATTACAGAGTAAACACTGCTGTAATCTGTGTCCGACAGTCAACCCCCCCCCCCCTTGATACAGTTTGCGGCTATGTGTTTACTACTCTCTTGGCTCTGGAAGTGTGTTGCTCCTGCAGAGGCACCAGGGGGCACTCTTCTCTATAAAATGTCAGCACATGGACCTGTGCACTGTCTCCCCGGGCAAAGGGCCTTATCATGGGGTAGCAGGCAGCCGGTGGCTCTCTGTAGATAGCCCACTGACTGTGTGTGGAAAGCCCAGGCCCAGAGTTGTTGACCGTGTTCAATCGAGGCAGCCGTGGGTCATATTATGGGACTGTCTGGATTCCTTTCATGGTAAATTGGATGAAGGCAGCAGCACTAGAGCTGAGGGGAGTGGAGATGTCACAGCGTTCACTGGCCTGTGTCTGGACTCCACGGGGCTACACAGACCCGAGCAGACAATTCAGTTAAAAGCTGTCAGAGTCAAAGAATTGAGAAAAAGAAAGATTAATAAAAGCTCTATGCTTCTCTGCCCAGGTGCTTTCCTGCACAATTTGCTGTAGTAGGATCCAGTGGAGGCCGTGTGTGGTGGTGATGGTGGGGGGGGGGGGCTTTTGAGCACATTTCACTCCTTTTTTTTTTGCTTGTATTTGAGCAGAATGTTCACATTTAGCATGGTTCATACAGGGGCTCAAGCTGTTTCTATCACTCACAAACCCTGAGTGCAGGGAGCCTGTAATGTAACATCAGCAGGAAGTTCTTTAATTACTGTAGGTGCTTACCATGAATATTTTTTATCTCATTGGAAACGATCCCTATTATACGTCAGCTGTTTTTGAAATATGTCTGATATGAGGTATTGCCATGAAACATTTGCTTGTGCTGGAAAGCAGCATACTTCATATACCTTCATACAACCGAGATCCTTTGCTCCGTCCTTGCAGCTGTTTACACTAGACTGTAATAATACGTTTTTCAAGAGGCCATTGCCACTGTAAAAAAAATACAAAATAAAGCAGCATTTCGAGCTGCAGATCTTATGACACCTTCAAAATCAATACTACAAATCAGCACCTACAGTGTTTTAAAGCGACTCCCAACTATCCGGATCCGTTATTATCTGTGCCATCGACCGTTTGGTTATTTTTGAGAGAGGGGCCGTGTTCTCCTGCCCTGCTCTCGGTGCATCTGCTCCTTTGACTCTGCTGCGACTCTGCTCTCCAGACTCCACTGAGGTAGATTAGCTAGATAGCGAGGTCTGCCACTGACCGAGCACCTGCAAATGTGCAGCGATAAGAGGAGGCACCCACATCACCAACATCACCAGCAAAACCATCCATGCATAGTGGAGCAGCTGCATCTATCTGTCTATCTATCTGTCTCTCCTTGAGATGAAGTCCTCCCTGCTGTTCCCAGTGTCTCACTCTCACTAGTCCCATAAATAAATCTGTGCCTTTCTGCTCCCTGTTGCCTCAGTGGATGAAGTGACTCTGTGGAACCTGTCGCCTCCTGCAGTAATGACTCTCTTGTCATTCTTGGTGCTCGCAGAAGAAAATCACAGAGCGGTGAAACATCCTCTCGGCATCTGCTGTGTCGGAGCCAGAATGAAGGTCCGGAATTGTTATGGAAATTACTCTGTACGAGTACGACAGTTCAGAGCTTCAGAGGTGCTGGCAGGAGAGCAACCATCCTCATATATTTGTGTACTGTACAACCACTATTCCATATCAACACTGACGCTTTACAGTTAGTCAAAGACGTCTGGCAACGTATAGATTTTTTTGTGTGTGTGAGGGAAAGCGAGTAGGAAGCATGAAACTCACTAAGTGACTCATTCCCTTGTGTGTTTTCATATGGTGTGTTCTGCTCCTGTTCATAGACCCTGAAGGATCCCATCTGATTGCTATCCAAGCTGTAAATATAGCTGAGAGCTATGCTTTGAGACGCTCTGAATTCAAATGGTTCCTTTAAGGGAACAACCACCCATGGACTCACTTACAAACCTGCCTTACAATAAGCTCGTTGGCATGCAGAGGGAAGAGGCTGGCCCTCCATTTCAATGGCCTGCCCAGGCTGAGTGTGTTAGCATTTGATTACAAGGTCTCAACCTGCAGATAGGGGGTTATTTTTAAATACTAAAATGGTTTAAGAAGTCTATTATAAAGCAATAAGTCACAATTTACTGCTCGTCATGCTCCACAGAATCGTGTGCATTAGCTATATGTTACAGCACTGTTTAAAATGCGTGGGTATTACAGTGGATCTTTGTGGAAAATATTAAAAAACAAAACAGTTGTCTTTAATGTCACGATGTCCAATTTCTCCTTGGGGATCATTAAAGTTCCATTAATCCTCTTTCTGAATGTCACTGCAGTCTGGTTTTTGTGTTAATTTATTCAGTGAAATATTTTCTTAAATGGGTCTGAAAGAGGAAATTCTGCATCGTTTCACAGTTCGTGATGAACGTGCCACTCTGAGTTTCGCCTCGGCGTGACGTCAAACTGGACACGAGTGACGACATGAGTGTCCGTCCGCCTGGACTCATTCAGCCGATCGGCTCATTATTCGGATCAACTCAACGACCCTGGAGCATTTGGGTTTTTCTGTGGAGGTCGAGGAAACATCTGATAAAATGGGCTGAAGAATGTACAAAAAAAATTTAAATTGGTCTCCTCTAACATTTTCCTAAAATTTCTAGCCTGGATCTGGATATTTGACCTGACTTTGCAAAAGCTGAAGACAGCCGTTGTTCTTTGGCATTGTTATGTTGCCACGGCCGATTATTGCTGAGCCGTAGGTCCAAGCGCGCGTTAGAAACCTTTTTTATAATCTTAATAATAGATTAGTGGGCTTTAAATGTGCTGGTAGGAGGGATTTAAAACATTTGGACCCATTGGTTTTACCTCCTCTGGAAATGTTAGATCATATTAGAGTCAGTTTTGCATCTTGAGTCATAAAACAGATTTTATTGTCCTTAATCTGTTGTAATCAATACCAGTGAGGTTTTAGCGGCGCCCTATTTATGGCAACATCTGCAGCAGTGAACTCCAGAATGCAGCGCTCCTCCCCAAGGCGAGATACTGCACAATCCAGCAGCTGTGACAGTCATCAAAACAATGAGCTGACATTCACCTTCCTTCTGAACCACTAATTGGCTATTAGGCCTGAACCTACGTTAGAAGGGCCAGAGACACTTCCCTCTCACATCACGTCTGACCTCTGATGGGTCGGCTCACCTCCACACTATCTTGCTGCTCTGCAAAGTGCCCACATGAGGGCTGTGGGATGGAGGGTTGGGGGGGGGGGGGGGGGTGATGCTGGTCGATATTTGGAACACGAGTAATTTGGGGATAAGTGGGGAAACCCGTGGTGCATTTGCTATGTGTTCTTCTGTTGCTCTGCTGCAGGCTGTTTGAGCGATTAGTCATTTGATAGAAAATGTAACAACAGTAATTAATAATCCATTATTATTGAAGTTGTTTGTCAGCAAGCATTTCCTGACTGCACTTTCTCAAAAGTGAAGAACTGGAGCTTGGTCAAAACAAAAGCCTAAAAACATCTCTCTGGGAATTTCTTCAAAATCGAGTCAGTTCAAGATTTAGTCAGTATTTGATGGTGATGTAATAAAAAATATTTTAAATCTGATAAATCCTAAGAAAACATAATTTTATAGACTTATTTATTACAATATTCAGAAAAGTGGGGAAACTGTTTTACATGCAAATAACAAAAGAATGTTATGACCTCCTTTTAATTTGAAAATCTATCCACAGCATCCTAGTCTGTCAGTAGTGGGTCATTAAAGCTGACATTGGTAAAAAGTTTATTATAGTTTATTATATTTATGCCACAATATGTGTTAACCTGAGCACAGCGGATCAGCGTTAGGTAGCTCGCTAACATTTGCTAATTAGCGCTCACCTTTGCTGACAGAGATTCTCATCCTTTCTTTAGTTAAGGTGTGATCTGAAAATGTGTCGCTTTGAACAGAAGGAAAATGAACAGGTTTGTACTGCAGTATTATGAAATTTCTAATATTCTTTTTCATCTCACAAGTCCTGGGACTGAAAATGATCGATTATAATGCTGCAAGCAATGTGCATTAAGGTGCCCCCACCCCCACCCCCCCACAGCATCATAGCTGCAGGTTTTTGGACTGTGTGCCAGTAACATGTCAGATGGTCCCTCTCCTCTTTAACATGGAGACAACGTCCAAATAGAATTTCTGATTTTCACACAGTGTCCACTTCATCCAAGTCCATTTTGAATGAGCTCAGGCTCAGAGAAGTTGCTGGTGTTTCTGGATCTTGTTTATAAATGGTTGTTTCTTTGCGTGGCAGCATTTCAACTTCACAGACGTGTCTTTTGTATTGGATACGTAGATGATGAAATCCCCACATTTCTTGCTATTTCACTTTTTAAGTTGCCCGCGCAGACTTTCACAGAGGGATGGATCTCATCACATCCTTTCTTCTCAAAGACTCTTTGATGCTCTGATTATACACAATCAAGCCACTGACCTGGTGCCAATTAACCTCATTATTCAAAAAATGTTCCACCAGTTTGTTTTGTTTTTTTTACCTTTTTTTCAGTTTTTCAGTCTTTTCTCGCCCCTGTTTCAACCTTTCTGAAATGTGTTGCTGGCATCAAATTCCAAATGGCTATATTTAAAAAATGTATATACATTTTAACACTTGTTAGCTTTGTACTGTTTACAAAGATAAATAGCTTTCTTAATAATTTGCACATCAATGTCCCACATTTTCTGGAAATGGTAAGTTGTAGCAATGCAGTTATCCACCAATCTATCACAATAATTAATGTAGTGTAAAAGGTTGTTTATTATTAAACTGTGAGTCAAACATTTCAATAGACATTATAATGATACAGGTTCTCAACAACCATCTTCTAACTCTGTGCTGCAGGGAAGACGACGGTTAAAAATAGAGATCAAAACAGGAGAAAATCAAAGACGGCTGGATGTTGACGGACAAAGAGTACAGTAGTTTATTCATGGCTGGATTCACTGAAAGCCCAGTTCTGAAATGAAGGACCCGCTGTACACCGGTACATGTAGTTGAAGATGGACAAAAGGTAAACTCACAGTTCAGAACATCAGAACAGCTCTTTCATGTCCTTCAGTGCTTAGGGAGAGAGAGAGTCCGGTTTTGTCCACATGAAGGGACATTGCCAAGTCCTGGCTGTCACCACTTCTTAATACAACCAACCACATTAATCTGAGGCTCTTTCTGCACAACATAGAAGCCTGCGTTAGTTTTGCCGTTTCTCTTTCTGTCTCTGGACACCAAAAAACCCCATGCAGCCAGGTTTAATTACAGGCTTGTTATCTTAGTGGACCTCTGAGGTGAAAAGCAGTGGGCTGGGGACACACACCAGATAACGAGGGTAAGTGTGAATCGCTTTACAGAAATGATGTTTAGACCATAGATGATTTCATGATTAAACATGTACGGCCCACTTTTAAAGACACCCCCGGTTCAATAACCTTTTTTTGTAGAAAGTTACCTGCAGAGGAACGAAAATAAATTGTGCAAGCGGAAGTGGTTTTGCAGCACATTACATGCAGAGCAACTTCATGTCAGCAGCTGGAACACAAACAAATCTGGGGTTAAACTTGTGTTGTGTAAAGGTGATTTAATCTCTAATGTTGTTTAAAAGACTTTGCATAATCAATATTCAACATGCAATGATGTGAGGGAGGGGTGCTGGTGCGGGTGGAGGGGCTCTGCCTCTGAACCAAATTCTCATTATGCATCAATTTTATACTTCAAAAGCTTCTCATACAGATGGTCAATAATTCATCATTAACAGCGAGCTGTGACAGACGACAGCTGAATTTCATAAACCTATCGCATTTGTATGAAGCACGTAAGTTCGAAAAAGTGCCGACTCGTCGCACAATGGACAGTAAAAGTTTGCTTTAAAGGTCAGAGGACGGCAGCTGGTTGGCACAGGCAGCTGAATGTGAATGGATTAATTAATTTTTGGAACAATATGCAAGTATATTTCTAGGAAGAAAAAAAAACTTATTCCACTTGAGAGACAGTGTCATGGGAATAGGTACTGATTAATTATTAGTTAAAAGCTCCACTGTACATTATCAGTCCCCTGTTTGCTGCATGCACAAGCCAGTGTTGTGGACAGTGGTGTGCCGGGGAGGCAGCGCCACAGCGGGGGAGGCTGGCAGCCTTCTGAAATCCTGGACAGCCTGAAGGCAGCAGCAAAGGGGACGATGAGGACTGAACTGAACTCCATCTTAGGCAGCATCTCCCACCCCCTCTGTGGTGGGCTGAGAGCTACAGACCATCTCCAGCTTCTGCTGCGGCAGCATCACAAGGTGCAGGGCAGAGCATTGCATTTGGTCTTGTGTAACAGCTTCCTCTTACTGCATGAGGCCAGGAGCTAAATTCAACCATCAAATGATTTATGGATGTATGTAAAACAAATTAACAACGGTTCTAATAACCCAATAATCATTATCCCGAGTAGATATGTTAATTCATCTTCTTGACACTTCTTAGATGAGAAACAGAAAAAAGCAACAATTATTTTCATGATCACTATGTCTTAATATACTTTACGAGCAGGAACAAGTACGATCATTTTTTTCAGGTTTTTTTCGGTGGAACATTTTTAGTCGAAATAGGTTCCAAAACGTAACATTTTGTGGAGAGATGCTGTTGAAGAACAGCGCAGACACAAACGGACGGAACAGCACGGACAGCCACGCAGACATTTGTTTCTAGATGTGTTTAAGTGCGGCTCAACCTTCTGATCGGTCAGAGAATGTGAATAACTTCTGCCTGATCAATACACTTTATTGTAATTTAATAATGGCTATTAACTGGTGGAGTGTGGCAGATGGTAGAAGAGCACAGCAGAGCAGAGTGGATGGATTGGGTCTCATTCCTACTTCTGGCTTAGGTTGCAGCTGTATAAATGACTACAATTAATCTCTGACGCTGTTGCCAAATAATTGACTAACAGAGTCATTAACTAATTGTTGCAGCTACTATTTAGTTTCTTGGTCCCTGTTGCTGAAACTTTGAGAACAATGCGCATCAGTAGGAGTCCAGTGTAAACGTGTAGTAGTGGGCCTCTGTAGGATCTTAATCTGGTTTAGAGATAAAGATCAGCAGCTCAGAGAAAAATCTGCCCAAAGCTACAGTAGGTTAGTTTAGATTTACTCCTCTGTATTCAGATTATTGAGCGTATTCATTTGGAGACTGAGGTTCAAAGTTATTATTACTTACATAAAGTCTGGCAGAAGTACTGGGACTGTTTGTGACAATGTGAAACTCCAGGAATAAGTATTTTCCTTAGTATTAAAAAAAAAACTTTAATAAATGCAACTTTCAATCTGAGGTGAATTAATCCGTCCATATACATAGAGGTTTGATTGATTGATTGACTCACCTGAGGACAGGTCACACACAGCTCAGCCGCACACTCTATAGAATACACAAGTGCACAAGTGAGCACACACAACGCAATCAGCCAGAAACAGTGAGGCCTGTTTTACTTTAGTGCAGTAATTATAATGAAAAACAAGCACTGAAGTTTTATGGAGTTATTTTAGATGAGCCTCGTGGAAGAAGTTTAGTTTTTTTTTTTTTATGAAATTGTTAAAAAAGACGAGACATTAAAGTTTTTTTGGGACGCCTGTCCCACGCTGCACAACTTGTCCAGTAGGTGGCAGTGACGCATGTGAACGTTAATTGCCGGGACGACAAAAGAAACCAGAGACGAAGAAGAACTTAATTAGCTTCACCTGACGCCTCCTGAGCTCCTCCAGCCAATGAACCCAGCGGAACTTGGCAAAAAACTGACGCAAAAGTACCAGACAGCGTTTAAAGTCATTCCCAGCACCGTGGACCCATTGACCTGGACTCCAACCTCTGATAGAAGACAAGGCGAATTAGCTGTTTCTCTTGTGTTTGACTCCAGTCCAACCGTGGTTTGTTTGTGGACAATGGACATTTCCCTGCCGGAGACGCACGTTCAGCATGTTTGGATGTGGACCTGTCTGCAGAGACACCGGAGTCCCCTGCTTCCCTTCAACAAGCTAAGTACCTGCCGCTTTTGTTCACTGTGGTCAGTTCGTGTGTTTGTGGGCCTTTTAACTTTGTGAGGCCTGTGTGTGTGTGTGTGTGTGTGTGTCCTGTCCTCTGCTCGCTGTTTGCTTTCTGTTTGTTGGAGGACGATGACGATGACGATGATGATGCTGCTGCTTCTGCTTTTGCTCTTTGTGCTTCTTCACATGAATTATGAATGTCTGCTTTGGAGCTGAGGGCTCATTGGTGCTGGTTGTTTGTTCATTTTCTGTTTGTTTACACCGTGGAAACACGAACAATCATATTTCAGTTATTTTGCACTTTTTTTTTTTTTTTTTTTTCCTTAAGTCAGTGCCTTTTTGGTGAGTGGTTGGTTCATTGCAAGTTGGGTTTTCTTTGGGCTTTTTTTATTGCTTTTTAGGACATAAACATGGCTGCTACCAGAACCACTTCCTATAAATATTTCAAAGTTATATTGGCTTCCTGTAAATCCCCAAATCCTTTCTGACACATATACAGCGCATACTCATGTTCACATTTTCACCACCCGGCTTATATTGTGATTAATATTTAAGGGAAAATGTCAATAAAGCAGCGTGACAGCCTGCTGCACTATTCTGCATCTCATTCTAAAATACTGAGCAGCTGTTGGTTTCCTATTACTGCTTCGTTACAACAGCAGTTTTTCTCCTGGTCGTCTGCTTGTCACATTTAAATATCTGCAGTTAAAAACTGCATATTAATTATATTCTGCAAAGCAGTTGAGAATAAGTAGCAGATTTGCCATAGTTCACAAAGTCGCCATCGTCCGTCGCTGGATCAACTCGAGATGTGTTTTGTTTTCCTAGAAGTAAATCGGATTTGTTGGAGGTGGTCGAAGTAAACAAAGGAGGCGGTGGATGTCGAGATTTAGGTGGGAGATTTTTGAAAAGAATTCTGTAATGTGGTCGGCGTAAGCAACAGCACTGCTCTATGTCTTTGAAGTAACTGTATGATGATGGGCTGAATTTCATTTTATTTATTCTTTTACATTTTGAAGCAATATTTTAGTGGCATTTTAACCTGAAGTTTTGTTGCTCTTCTTCTGTATAAATGATTAAAATACTCACTGTTGCACAGAATAACACAAACTGCCCTTTTTAGATGTTGGCTGTTCATTTACAAGAACGTGTGCAAGTGCAGTCATAAACACATAATTGTTGCTTAGACAAATATAATTAATTTAATTACAGGCTACTCCCCACTCCCTCCTCTTCGGTTGTTGTATAAAAATCTGAAAATGCAAACATGTCAGCATTCCTTCCCTCTGTCATGATGAAGGTAATGTCTTCTAGAACACAGCCAATTTAGTTAAGTTATCTTAATGGGTGTTTTAATCTAACTTTGTGATGCTCTCGCACACTTTTGGCCACAGGTGTGTGTAAGCTGATACCTGGCTTGACTGACGCCAGGAGCAGAATCACTGACATTGATCACTAACATTTTTTTAAAAAAATGCTGGAGGACAGTGTGTATGCCATCCTCAACACTAAAGGTGAAGTACCACTGTACAATTCCAGAACTGTTTTACTGCTGATGCTGGGGGCTTGGTGTAGATGGTGGTCCTGCAGACCCACGTTTGCTTGTAGGACTGTCGGGAACCTTTTGAGAGGGGTCCTGGGACAGTCTTTGGGAGCTGACAGAGCTCTGAGGTTTTGTTTTTGTTCAGCTCATATTTTTGGAACTTTAGCATTGATTAATGTGGACAAAATCACATTCGTTAGTTTCAACTGAAGCTGTTAATGTTATTGTGAAGGTAACTAAATGTATTTCGTCAAAACTATAAAGTGTAAATTTTAATTTGTTAAATTGATTTCACAACTTTAAAACGTTCTGCTCTTTCAATATGTCCATCCACTTATGTCTGTCCTACTTTTTGCTGCTCGGCCCTGTAGGAATCACTGAAGTTATTGTATATTGAATAAGCCATTATCCTACATCACCTGTTAAAGAAAACTAGTATGCATGTACACTCACTGGACACTTTATTAGGTACACCTGTACGGTTTAATCTGCTACAGTGGGTCAAAGTGGGTAGTGGAGTCGTGCTGGAGTGAATTATAAGAAAAGGTGGCTCTAATGTTTTTTGCCATCTCATTCATTTTAAATGAGGTGGACGTAGAATTCCTGGCAGAGCTGCTGTATTGGATTGCATTAGATTGCACAGGTGTACCTAATAAAGTGGCCCATGAGTGTATGTGCTTGCAGTACAGAGAATCCCCTGGGTGGAAGTGTGTGTTTGTTGGTTTGTTTTTTTTACCGGACTGGGAACATGGCTGTAATTGCTTTCTTGGGGTTGCTGTTACAGTTGGGGTTGATGCTCTTCTTCAGCTGTAGCTAGCTGATGTTGGTCAGCAGAGGGACTTCCACACTATGCTGCACGGGGACGTGGAAGGCTGATGGCAGCATCCCGACTACAAGCCGCCCATTTCCCCGCCGCTGTCCCTGGAGAACCGCCAATCAGCTCCCGGTTATTAGTATTCCTGTGTCCTGCCTTGTGTTATTTTCACCAGCTGCCCACCAAATATCTGAGTCGACGTGTGCATTTAAATGGTGTCCACTTGAGTTATCGTGAGCCATTAGCATCTAGACGGCCGCTTTCACACAACATTAAGCCAAAAGCCAGAAAATATCACATTCACAACACGGCCGCGAGAATTAGTTATGTGTGATTTTCTGATGTGAGGAACTGAAAAATTAAAGACAAGTTGAACATGGCCTGCAGCAGCAGCAGAAACTACATAACTTAAACTTAATCTCCACTGTATATTAATGGAAAAAAGAAAAGATGAAATGCATAGTGTACGTGCCCTAGCAAAAAATGAATTGTATACCATTTCTCCTAGAATACAATTATTACTTGAGGTAGCTCTGACTTTGGCAAATGCATCCGAACAAAAGCATTTTACACGAACGGCTTTGTCACTGAACTATATAACATAAATTAGCAGGCACCAGTAATTTTTACCCGCCCGACCTTCTGGACTTAATTTTGCAGAGTTAAATGTTCAAAGACAAGAAATACACCTCACTTCTGTGCGTAACTCGTGTTTGTGGACTATTCACTTGCACAACGAAGCAAGTGGTTATTTTTGAGAGTGTTCTTGCAGCAACTTTCAGGCTTCGGAGCAACGATCATAACCGGCAATATGTGAAACTACAGTGACTCTCTTTTTTTTTTTCAGTATTCCTCCTTCTGAGCACTCTCAAAATGAAAAAGGAAACATTTGAAAGTTAAAATGGCATCATATTAGCTTCTGCAGTAGTGAAGACCCTGCAGTGCTTTACATAATGAGGAAACCATTATTAAACATGACTGCAACTGTGTATGGAGCTGCAGTCATTTTCAGCCTCACACTCCACATTAACACGATACTCAACCTGCAATCGCGCAATAAAATTGGACCATTTTATGTATATATCTATTTATGTATATATCTATCCAAGGTAAATAATGTTTATGCAACTGGTATTTAATAGCAAACATTTTTAACTCTTTGAATTTGGGTGTGGTACTAAATAATTGACCCCCCCTTGGATATACGTTTATATTTGGCTTTACACAATTAATGTTCATAATTATACGTAATCAATACATTTGGGGGGGCTAAGTAGTCAGAATCCTAAAATTATTCCATAGACCATGATTTCAGTTATCGATATACTAACAAAATATTTAGTGTTGATTAAATAGCAGGATTTGAGCTTGATGTTGGAGAAGACATGGTTTGTTTTGGGGTTTTTTTCCCCCCTCAGATCAACAGCTAACATTGTGCTTTTTGATGTTGAGCCAGGTGCTGCAAATCATAATCACTGAATAAACTGCAGTCTCCTTTTTTATTGATTCTTATCGATTTGTTTCTATGTTTGTAAAATGTCAGATGATCAGTAAAATGTCACTCACAGTCTCGCTGTGCTTGTAGGTGCTTTCACTTCACAGTATTCTGATTGATTAGACCACGTGTAGAGATTGTGATCATCCTGTTTTGCTGCACGTTCTAAATTATGGGAGTTATTACCTTTTTTATTAGTATTACTATTGGCTCATTTATTTGGTGACACTGTTGCCATGTGTGCATATTCCAGGAGTAATAAACATTAAAATCTCTCTATTCATCTGCTATTTTGATATCGTGTTGAATCTGTTATGGTGCTTGTGTTAGATTTTCTTCCTTGGTGTTTTGCAGGATCTGGAGTCTTTCACATAAATAAGTTGACTCCAGCTCGACCCAACAGTGGCTTATTAGTTACTGGCAGGTCACTGTTATTGTTGTTACTAAAATCGTACCATATAAAAGCCTTTTTATCTGGTGTGTTTTGGTAATTTTCTGGTTTCACTTCCAAATCAAGTTTTGTTTGTTGGCTTTTATTTGAGGAAAGGCTGCCAGGTGTAGTGAACTTTACTTTCAGACCATCTACTGAATTAAAAATGCACGGAGGCCGAGGTAACTACAAATCTGGCATTTTGGAAATGCAGCCAGTATCCTTCTTAAGCGAAACAAGACCTAAATTGGTCAGTTGTTTTTATGGTGGTAAAGGCTTAAACATGGTGTATTTGCCCTATACACAACAGAAAAAGCCAAGTTTGAACTCCTTAAAATGTCCTTATATGCCTCTTGCTTCAGTAAATCCTCTGAAGTGAGGAGCATGTTTTTCCTCCAACTTCAGTCATTAACAGTCAATAGGATGCAGCTGTATTGACAGAAGGGATGTGCCTCAAATTCCCTATCAAATAATTCCTTATCAAATAATGGAACGGATAAAAATGATCAGTCAGGGGATGACACTAATGGAACATGCCCGACACCCCTCAGTCTGCTATGAAGTTATTTTAGTTTATGGATGATTGTTTTTGCTGTAACCGCAGAGTGTGTCTGTGTGTGTACCATTTCCAGCAGACCTGTAAATTAAACGGTGTTTGCCGTCTGTTGGATTCTACAACTCAAAGGCAGTTTGTGAACACTAAATGAAGGAATGCTGCGACTAGCAGGTCTCTGAAAGAGCACAGGTACTTGAGTCTCTCCTGGTGTTTGGTTTCAGTGCTCAGTGTTAATTTTTGTGTGTGTGTGTGTGGTCTAAATTAGTAGTGCCGTCTGCCCCTTCCTCCATAAACAATCACTTCCATGTAACTAGATACAGCACAACACAATAATGTCAGCAATGACCATAATAGCAGAAATAAAACTGTTATTATGGTCATGAATAAAATGGTGAGGGCAATTATTGTTTTAGGTTACTGTATTATGACCCCCCTCATCTTTTTTTAGTGTTTGATTCATGAAGTCACGGCCCCAAAATGGCTGCTGAGCCCTAAGTAGTTTGATATTTGACTGAATTGCTTAACTGTCATGCATTTATGTGCAGAGGAGCCAGCGTGAGTCAGTCGTCTGGAAGGCAGATTGGAGGTCAGCTCCGCACAGTGCCAGTGGCTGTGAAGAGCTGGCTCCGTTTCTGACTGTACCACCGTTTTTGTTTTTCCCTTCATATTTTCAGCAGAGTTTTCTTCCTGACTGTCTGTTGGGATACTGAAATGCATGCTGCCATCAAGAGCTGTAGCTTCAGAAAGATCCTTTTTTTTTTTCAACCTCTTTTTTTTTTTTTTTAGGGTGTGTGTGTGTGTGTGTGTGTGTGTGTGTATGATATACACACTTTTAAAACAATTTCTGACAAAACCGGATTTACACATCTGTATGTAAGATCCTACAGTTCAGTGTATGTAAAGACAAAACCAGACCACAAAGTCTGGACTCTCTGGACACATAGCAAATCTAGCACTCACATTCATTCTTCTGGTCACCTGCCTATTTGGGCTCCACCAACTTCTCAAGGCTTTTTTAACAGCTGATCTCTCCAGATTATTATCCCCTGAGTTCATGGTCGCCGCAGCAGGTCTTTAGTTTGCGTGTTGATTTGGCAGTTTTTACTCCGGATGCCCTTCCTGACACAGCCTTCTACTGGGCTTGAGACCGGCACTGCACGACTGGGGATTGGGATGGGCTGTTTGGGTGGCCACTCTACCAAGCGAACCACTTCCACCCCCTCTCCACTACAGTCACTATGCTAGTTGTTAATTTGTTGGTGGCCAGGAAATCTTCAGTGGGGTTATTAGGATTTTTCTGCTGCGAGGATTTGATAACACATGTTAATGAGAGCAGTTGCAAATCCTAGAGCAACATACTGAACCAGCAGACACTAAAATTGTAGGGATGCTGATACCAGTATTGGGCATTGGGCCTGATTCTGCCTTTGTGTACTCGTAAAACTTCTCCGCAGGTAGGCAGGGGTGGAAAATCATCTGTGGTTTAGAGCTGTTTTAGGATAATTGAATGCGACAAAAGTAAAGCTGCGGACTCTGCTGTGCAGAAGGTCTAGTTACGGTCACACTTGTGTTTCTGAAGGAGAGTTTAAAAACGTCTCATATATGCGACTGACATCAACAACAACAACAAGGGTTTTACTTTGTAACTAGAATGTTATTTTACCTCCATGTTCCTGTGGGGACTCTACAGTTTATGTTGTCCGTTGTCAGTCCTCGCTCTCTTCTCCTGCACTGTGCCGCTGAGCTGAACAGCCAGTCGGGGAGAGTTACTGTGGATGTCTCACCGATGGGAACGCTGCTGAATTAACGTGCTGAATCAGCTGAAAAGTGCCGTCGTTTGTGCAGGGCACCACAAAAAAACGAGAGCAACAGACGCCCGCTGATGGCCCAAACAATGGCTAGCGGCCTACTTTTAGCTTGTTGTGTCATGGCCTAAAGCAACTAAAACACAACACCTAATTACAACCACAAAGATATTGTTGCAGTATTTATGCCTGTGTTTTTAGTGGAATACTAAATCGACTAGTGACCATCTGTGACATAATTTTGAACTACTAAAAATTTGTCGAATTTGTCCAGTGTGAGAGACGGTGAGGAAAACTGCAGCATGTCTACAGTACAGCTGCTCACAGTTATGGGCTCCCACAACTCAGTGGCTACATTATTGTCCTGTGAAGTAATAAAATGCAGCCAGCATCTGAAGAGTGCACAGTCCACTTTTGTCATATTCCAAAAAGGCCAATGTATTTAAACCTTTTGGGCTTTAAGTTCCACGCGGGCTACCACACTAGCAGGGGAGCGTGGTCCTGTTTGTTTAAGACTGTAGCATACAGAAGACGGCATGTAATCCTGCACCACCGCTGGAAAGACAGACAATCCTTAATATGATTTTGTGCCTTTTCCAGCACGATCCCGTCACACCCCTACTGCGTCTCACAGCGTACAAAACGCATCACACTCTGCCAGTGCGAGTGCAGGCATGTAGAAAAAAAAGCATATCTTATCTTTACTGCTGCTGTCAGCTGTGACCATTAAAAGGAAGGTAAATTACACAGTAAGAGAGAGTGTGTAAAAGAGCCCATTAGTTCTTATTAAGTATTTTCTTTGCATTTACCACAGTCTGACCAGCTGACAGCTCCCTGTGGCTACAGTGTGCATGTTTTCCCAGCTTCTTTGTTTTTCTGGATGAAGGAGAAAGCTCACGGTTCATTAGCAGAATGCGGTGGAAACTCTTTCAGCAGGTTCTTTTCTTACTGTATTTCATAGCCCAATCAAAGAGCTGCCATTTGTGCTGAGTGCAGCCACAGAAAGTAGCAAACAGTGTAGAAACTTATTTTAGGTTGAATAGACTTACTGTCAGTGGACTGTAAACACATTGCACCAGATACATGATTCTGTGAATACTTCCCATTTTTTTATTTACCGCCAGTACTTTAACTGCCTTTTAGTGTTATTTTAATAACTTTTAAAGGTAAAAATGTGTAAAGTTTGCTTTTGAAATGAAAACAGCAGTTTAGAACCTGTCAATAACTCCGTGCACACACAACGTCCCCAAAGTACAGTGTGAACTACGCACATTGTTAAGCTCTGCCGTTTCTTAATGATTTGAAAACCTGCAAATTTGATTTAGTGTCCTGTCTAGTTTCTCCACTAACTTGTGGCAAAAAATGTCAGTCTCTTTCTTTAAGGTTTACAGTCCCTGCAGAGACTGCATAATGTGGCTATAAAAAAGGCAACCAAGAAATATGTTGAATGGAAATTTAGTGCACTACAGGTGCGGTGACTGCATTTGTTACTGAGATGGCAACACGCATAATTGTTTTGTCCCGTCAGGATTTCTTGGACGTTTTTTGTGATTGCTGTGGCCTACAATGCCTGATTTTTGTGACAGCTTTTTGATGGTTGTTGCAATATTTTCATGATGTTTTAAACTGCAAGGTTGTGCAGAATTTGACAGATGATTTGTCTGATTAATTGTCCTGAACTACGAGTAATATGCTGAATGATTCTGATGCTAGTGGATTTCTGCTCTTGATATACCTTTAAGCAATGCACCCACATGAAATAAACACTCCTTCCATTTCGTCACTTTCGCTAAACTTTCTGTTACATTACCCAACGACCATTAATATAAAGCTGTGGTTGTGTTTTATGGTGGTATAACCTAAACAGAAAATCATTTGCTAATCAGTGTTCAAAATTGCTTTTTGGTGTTCCTGCCTAAAACATTAAACTAAAGAATAAAAACTTTACAGCTGCATCCATCCCAGAGCAAATTCATTAGTTGCCACTCACAGTATTGATTAAAATGCAATTGATCCAAGTTCTTTCTTCAATTTCACAAAGCAGCCGCCTCAAAAGAACACAAAGGCATCTACAGACAGCTGAAATGTGGATAATGATTGGCGTTTGTGCATTTGTTGTCTGTAGAGTTTCAGGCTGTGGATAGATCTGAGTTGCTAACTGTACACTGTGGTGTCTGATACTAATCTGGGAATATATCAAGTGGCTGCTAAAGCAGCAACAACAGCAGTTTGGTGTTACTTAGAATTGAACTTCCTTTAAATTCCAGTTTTATAGGCCTAATTTTTACGTGTGTATGTTTGTGTTAACTATTTTAATTTGAAAAGCAACACTAAGTACACTACATTAAAATTTCAAAGGGACATAAAGTGATCTATGCGCGTAATCAACATCTTTTCCCAACCAGGAATCGCAGCATTGACTAAACGTCCCCATCCATGCTCTGTTTATGTATTATTGTGGCCTGTAATGGACACTAATTGTAAAGCATCAGTTTAATTTTGCAGAGAGCGGAGGGTTTTTGTTGTGAAAAAAAAGAGAAGTGGTATTGGACTCGGCGAAGTCAGACTTATTGGTATTGATCAGCAAACCCCCCCCTCCAGGTATATTATGGCAAGTTTGTGGAGTAAATGCCAAACTTATTGCTTCTTTAAAACAATGAATGGGATCTATAGCTTTCATTTTGAATTTGAGGTGTTGAATGCACAAGGTTGGTGTTAAATATTTACTTAATTCTATTTTTTATCACAGAACTGTAACATAACTGCATGCAATATAATCATGTGTTTTAATCAGTGCCTCTTTTAAGATACATTATTCGTTCTATTAATTATAAAATAAATCCGGTCTTTACAAAACTCCAAAAGCAGACAATGAATAGTCGCATGTCAAAATTCAGTTTGTATTTTTAGCTTAATTTGTTAATATTATTCCAAATGCAAACCCCAGGAATTAGCCAATAGCTTATGTTTATTAGCTGATAAATAACTAGCAGGTGCAGTACAGACATGCTTGAAATGCTGAAGAAGCTTCCAACTACACATGTACAGTTTGTTTGGGAGTAAGAAACAAAAGGGGAGCTTTTTGGCCATGTGGTCTAAAAAGGGGCATCGTCTGTGAACCATTGCTAATGAGGCTCTCAGCGGTAGAAATGTGCATCAACAGCGTCTCAAAAAAAGTAAAAACAGGCGTTGGCACAATCGTGCAAAATGGCCTCCCAATGCTTGGTGGTTTGTTACGCAAAGTGGTAGGAGGGGGGTCCACCCAATGAGGAGTATGGGTAATTAGTCACTGGGGCAGCAGCTCAAAGTCACGGTCTCCCTCAAAGCAGTCGTCTGTTGCATGCTGATAACATTGACATGTCCTCCTCTAGCACCACATTCTGCTGCATGCCAGACAATGGTAGGGGAGCAGCGAGCGATAGGAGCTTAGTGGTAAGAAATAATATTGAGGAAGACGGTGACGGATGAAGAGCAGGGCTGACCTTCGCTCATTAGTGAACCGACCTTCCATAATCGATGAGTGGCGCACTTGAAGGCACACACACCCAGCTGACCACACTTGGACTTCTTATACACAGAGTGAAGAGAATGGCTTGCAGATTATCCATAGGAAATTTGAGTGCATTCTCTTTGTCATTTCTCTCTTGCATTGTAAGAATTGGTGGGTTATATTCAGTATTTCCTAGAGAAAATGAGAACCATAGATGAAATGTGACAAATATTTCCGTGGATATATCTAAATGTGCCCTACTGGTAATCCTTGGTAATATTAAATTAAGCATTGCGCTTACTTGAACCTCGTTTAACCTGCAACTCATCTGTGCCTGGTGATGGTGTGACATATGATGGACTGACTAATCGATTAATTGACTAATCATTGCAGCTCTATTACAAATGTGGTTTCAACCAAGCATTAAGTAACTTGGAAAATGTTTGTCCATAAGAAGCTTCCGCTAGAGGTCACGTGACTGGGCCTTTTGTCATATCGGACATCATTGCCAGTTACTGCACTGTATCATTTCTTGATTAAATGGTCCATGAAAATGAATATCAATAATTGTCTTATCATGAACATCATTAGCTAATTTATAGTCTCTGTACTGGACAGTCTGTAAGGACAGTCTAACCGGAAAGCCGTAGTATCTGACCTTGATGCAGTGTTGTAGTAGCAGGGTAACGCAGTGGAAATTAACTTTGAATTATTGCTGTGGTATTTAAAGACATTGATCCATTTGTCAGGTGGCATTTTATTTGACACTTGTAAAGTATGTTCAAAACAACCAGCAAACTATAAGCTTTCACAACATGTTTGACACGGCATTTAAATCAACGACACAGTAATAAAAGTCAAATAGGAAGCTGAAATGCTCTAATCATGGTTAAATAAAATGTCTGTCCTTGAGTCTGCAAATAAAGTAATGCATTTTTTTTTTTTTAACCCTGTATTCTGAAAATTACATTACTGGCTGAACTGCAAACACACTTAAGTTTTCATATATTAAAAATAGCCAGTTGCAAGAAGGTGCTGAGCCTACAGTGTGCGTGACTGTAACACGTCGAAACTTAGTTGGACTTTATGGTCTCGTGTGTGTGTGTGTGTGTGTGCGTGTGTGTGTGTGTGTGTGTGTGTGTGTGTGTGTGTTGACCCTTGGGCACCAAAAGCACTTGGTTATGATTAGGAAAAATTTAATAAACACCTTGTAGGAAGAGAATCACAAATGGGTTAAAGGGACTACTTCTAAGGCTTGAGGGGTTGTTTGAAATCTACCTCTGAAAAACTAGACAGGCTTGCAATGTTTACTGAAACCTCTTTCTTTTAAATTACTGACTTTGCCGTAATGTTTTTCTTTAATTAAAAAATAAAAAATAAAATCAACCAATGACTTTCCATCAGTCTGACAATGCTCACTGCCGAGGTCGGTCATGTTTTGATGACTGAATGATACGGTTTGTGGTCAGGTAAAGAGATGTCTTAGCTTGTACTTACATTGAATTGAAGCTTTTATAATCTAAGGTATTAAGAACCTGGTATTTTACTTTTATTAAAACACAAGTTTTATCTATAAGTTGTGTGTATACTCTCACTTGTAACGTAGATGTTTGAGTTCCCTTCAGTCTTTATAATAAGAGATGTGACCCATGGCCTCATGACTCTTCGTCAGGGCTGTGGGATGTTTTTCTATCTTTACGAAACAGAAAATGCAACATTAAGCCCCACTTCATTCTGTGTTTGGTGTCAGGTAAGCAGGGTTTGAGCTAAAGCCCTCTTTTGTAAAATTCTTCACACAGGCCTTTGTGTCATTTTTCATCCCTCCCATGAGAGTTTGTCCAGACGTGTGGGCCGCCATCCCCATATTAAAACGATGATCCTATGGCCCCCTTGGCCTCATCTAGCAATGCCAGATGATACACCGTACAATGTAGAACAATGATGGTACACACAGTCCACACATTTTAAGTGTTCTACATGCATTGATGCTATTGCTGGTTAATTGTTAGCATCATTCTGTTGTAAGTGTTGATATTAACCATCTGTTAGGGCTGGTTTGGGTGGATTTCAGCCTGGACATGGGAAATAGTTGAAAATGTATTTATACACTGATGGTTCTGGCACGTCTGATTTATGCCCAATGATTGTTGATTTGTTAGATCTAGGTAAGGTGTTTTTTTTTTTTTTTTTTTTTTTTTTTTTTCCTTGGGGCATACCTGTGAAGAAGTGCTGAATGAATAAATTACAGTTGAGAGGTTTGAATGCTTTTGGCCTTCAGCTCAGAATAAGTGCTGCCCAGGTCCTTGGTGCTTTGCCACAATAAATGAGCATATCATGGCAACAACTAGGGCTCTGTTAATGAGGCTAAGAGGGAAAACCTATACCACAGGCACCCACAGTGGAGTAGGTGAGGTGATGTATGCAGCTAGCTGGTGGTCAAATCTGTAGTGATGCTGTAAAAAAAAGAAAAAGAAAAAAGTAATAAGGTGGGAATTAAACTCACTTTTTTAACTGCCTTGGAGGATGCCTTCAAGCAATGTCTTCATATAATGTTGCCCAGGGCGCAAAAAATGCCAGGACTGCCACTGCCCAAAGCACATCGAAAACATTACCTACAGCCACAAACGCAGCTCGGGTCTGTGTAATGAGCAGCTGATCAATCCACTCAGCTTCCCACACATTCTGTCTCAGCCTCATTTGGCTGCTCTCTGATGTGTGGAATATCAACTAAGTCAGTCAACAGGAAGCACTTTAATGAGCTCTGAAAAGCCAGACTGAATGGAGGCATTTCCACAATTCCCGTGACCTATTAGATTTTTTTTGAATTCTGCTGGTATTTTGTTTGCCTATGGAGGCGGCTGAGTCTAGTTTGAGATGTGATTTGAGACCAGGGACTTGAATCTATTGACCTCACCCTGTCAAGACACTGATATTTCAACTAGGGCAAAAGGGCTGGCAGTAAAACTACACTGTTCACAGCAACTAATAAACTCTCAAGTTGATGGTCAGTCTCTCTCTCAAGATGTCAAATATATGTTGTAGGTCTGTGCTTAAAAGAGAAACAGA